>NC_057813.1:718528776-718552783 GCF_018294505.1 Triticum aestivum
GTTTAGTAGTTAAGGAAAATTACGTAACAACACGTAGGCTGTACGCATTTTTGGTGTTAAAGCAATGGAGTCCATCCAAATTATCGGCCGGCCGGATCCTGAAATGTTACGAGTAACGAACGGCCGAAAAAGCAGCGAAAGGGAAACAGATATGCTACCGCTGAATCCTATTCAGGTTCAGTTTTAACCGGGTAGGCAGCCTTCTATTTTAACCGGGTACCGACTGGCCGTAAAAGCAGCGAAGGGAACGACAGAGATGCTATCTGAGGTTTTATTACTTCTGCTGATGAATCCAGTTCAAAAAAAGAAAAAACCAGTTCAGGTTCAGTTTTACCCGGCTGGGTAACCTTCGGTTTCCATCCGTGTAGGTTTGGGAGACTAATTTAGCCTCGAGTTGACCGTACTCCGTGCCATCATATACGCGATCGATCGTCGGCGATATTCTGGATTAATTCGACGATGGAATCCCTGGCAGAGGAGATTTTGCGTGAGATCCTGCAGAAGCTGCCGGCGAGGGACCTGATCCGGTCCAGCTGCCTCTGCAGGCTATGGCGCGCCGTCGTCGGCGACCCCTCTTTCCGCAGGATCCACGCCAAAGCCACCCACGTCGCCTCCGGCTCCGGCGTGGAGACCCTGCTTGTCAGGCAGATCCGTGGGGCGCACATAAGCCAAGAGATGATCATCCACAACGTCTCGTCGGCGGCGAAGCCCATGTGCAGCATCACCGATGTCGGCAGTGCGTACAACCCTACCAACGTCTGCAACGGCTTCATCTGCCTCGCCTCCTGCATGCCCAACTGGCCAATCTATGTGTGCAACCCTCTCACCGGCGACAAGCTGACGGTTCCACCGCCGCCAAAGATCGAGGGCGCGGCCTCCCGCAAGTACGCCATAGGGTTTAACGCGTCCACCCACCAGTACAAGCTCTTCCGGCTCTCCATCATGTGGTCCAACTCCAAGGGCGGGCACTACCTGGACGTGTACACCTTAGGTGGCGATGGCGGGTGGCGTCGACACCCATACAGATTCCCGTATAGCCCGACGCACGGCCTCCACTCGCCACCGCCGGTGTTCCTCGACGGCAAGCTGTACGCGCTGACAGCACGACCACATACCTTGCGTGTGTTCGACACGATACTAGTAATTGACGTGGCGAGCGAGGTACACTGTACGTCATTATTTTAAATAGCCCGCTATAGCTCCGCTATAGCACGCTATAGCGTTTACAAAAGGTCTTGCGCTAAGAGACTTTGATCCAAACAAATGAACAAAAACATTTTAAATAGCGCGCTATAGCTCCGCTATAGCACGCTATAGCATTTGAAAGAGGTCCGCCGCTAAGATGCTTAGCGCGCTATTTAAAACTTTGCTGTACGTACACCCTCCCAGAGTCCGGGGGAAGGTATATGCTGGGGATGCATGCCTTCGAGATGCGCGGGAAGCTATGTGTCGCCGTAGATGTCATTTGGCCGCAACGGCTCTGCTTCTGGGTCATGCTGCCGCTCCAGAGCATGGGCCTACCTTGCAGCTGGGAATTGCGCTACACCATCTACATGGGCGATGATCATAACGGCAGCGACAGGTTGAGGTGTGTCTGGTTTGACGATGGTGACCGGACGCTGTGCTACAGAATGGGGAATTCTCTCTACAAGTATGACACCACCAAGGACGAGCAGGAAGCCATAGGTTGTTTCTCCAAGTGGGATCATCGGATCCAGCTGCCAGCAGCTCCACGGTCGGAGAACCAACAATGGAATGTTTACGGTGGTTACCGTCCCAGCCTTGTCTCGCCTCGTCTCCTATTTGCACCCACGTCATCCTCGTTAATGCAGCACCAGGATGAACAAGAACGCTTCGCGCAAGTCTTGGTACATGCACTGCGACGGCAAAAATCATCAAAGGAATCGTCTCCAATCATCGTGGACTAATGTTATACCCTTAACTAATAATCATTGTTTCTTTCCTGCTCTTAGTGTTGCTAGTTAAGATCTGATTTTCTTTTTGGATATATATACAACAGGCTTATTGTTTAGTTTTGCTTATACATGATTATAAATGCATATACATTACTTACAATCGCATATATCTTATATCCGGCCTGTGATCGGGTGTGTTGTAAGCAAATGATACCATCCTTTCTTTGTTTTACCAATGACAGTGATGTAACAACAAAAAAGGAATATAATTTGTTTTACTTTCTCTATACAACTTTGTAAATTTTAGCTTTTTTTGCACATGTTCTCACGTGAATATATATGATTGTGCATTATGAAATGTAATACAATTATGAGATGAATATGATTATGAATATTCAACATTTCCTCCACCAAGGATTCCACCAATGTTATTGTCGACTACCACCACTCATCACGCCGTGTATAGATACGCCTCAAGAGCTTGATCGATCAGCACCTTGATTGATTCCCGATACAAGCAAACTAACTGAATCAAGAGATCCTAGCTAGGTTGTTATTTCTTTCCAAACCGCTACCTACCTCGTGTTGCATGCATGTATTATTTCCTTCCTTTGTTGGCTAGCAAGAACAAAGAGGATCTAGCTAGGCTGCTAGGGTCTATATTGGAATCAAATTGATTTCCGTCTGGTATGATGTGCAAGCGGTTTCCTTAGTTGTAAAATTCGTGTGAAATACTGCAGTGACGATGAGTAACATTTGCAGCCACGTGTGTGCAAAACTGCAAAATCTTCCCAGTTTCATCTATTCATGTGCGGACTTGTCCCAGGTCTCTGAACGAAACCCAAGCTAACCCCTCTACTTGTGCGACTCCCTCATCAATCTCTCTCGTATGTCTCCCCCTCGCCTCGATATCTCCCTCGCACTCCCCAACCTCTTGCGCCGCATGTCCTACTGCATCCCTGTCCACAGGGCCGCCGTTCGGGAGAGCAAGGAGGGGAAGCGAGACGAGGAGAGATGTTACGGTATCATGGCCGAATCAGCCGCCGCGGCACCGTCGTCGCCCAAAACGTACGCCCCCGCGAGCGCCACCGGATTGTTTGCCGCCGACACCGATCTGTACTACCAGCAAGCGAGCGAGCTAGTAAGTTCTAGATTTCAACGAGGAACAGTATAAAGCAGCAGAGTTGTGCTCACTCAGAGTCGGACACCGGCGTAGTTGCTCCGGAAATCGCCATGAGCATAGCGTGACGGACGACGAGCGCCACAACTGCCTCCGGCTCAGCATGGTCTTTAACCCCAAATCGGAAAAGGAATCTCGTGCGGGACGCAGGACAAGCACCCAACCTGGGTACACACTACACACCATCCAGCCGGGGCCGTACCAAAACTTTATCGCCACAGCCTGGGCTCGTGCGCAAAAAGAAGTACCACACTGCACGCTCTGCGTGGCCGGGCCCTTTGTGCGTCAGATCGGTCCCCCGAGCAAGCCCATGAGCATGACGCGGGCAGTATTTGCTGGTATGGAGCGATGTATGTCCACTTTACTCTTTACGACAAATTCGATTGCACGGATCACCTTGGGCAGCGTGACTGGCTGGATAACTGCGATCAGCTGCCGCTACGTGCAGGACGTCCGCTCTCGGAAGGAGACGGTTATCTTACAGTGTTAATGGGGAGTGGGGTTCATCCATTGCACGAGGGAGTAAATCGCTGAAGAATGGGCCATAGAGCCCACATGTCATATTTAGGGCATCCAGCCACGCTCTCTACACAACAGAAGTGTAGTTGCAGCCCTCGGTCTCAGCCCCACTCATGCCGTACATAGCATGAAGTCAGACCACCAGGAGCCTGCGTGACCGTGGGATCTGAGATCTACGTCATCTAATGCGTTCAAATCTATAACAAAAATTTAGCTGTTCGCCATTTAACTTTCTTATTCATAAAGACAAAGAAGACGAGACTAGTTATATTAGTACTCCAGTATAAGTTATATGTATTATTTTAGGGTACTACAAGGAATATTGGCACAAACATTGTATACAAACCAACTCGAGGTAGGGATTATGTAAAATAAATAATAATTGAATAATAAACACACACAAATATATAAAGAGTTTGCACATACAAATACATCCGACGGCAAGCACATATCAAAGTAAATCACAACCAATTACATAACATACACACAAGTTTACACACATACATTTTCATACACGCATACATATTCAGGCACGACATAGCTCATGATGGCTCATGCCTCGGTTATTTTGCACCCATCGTTGTGTGGAATGGAGCTCGGGTCGGTGAAGTTGCCCTTGAGCACCACCTCTTGCAGCCTCTTAAGGTGGTGAATTCCAGAAAGTTTGCCCGCCTGATTGATAGCCATGTTGTGCCAAACGATCTTCTTGAGCAAAGGGGCTGCGCCACCTTGTTCAATGCTGACTGTGGTGATGGTGTTGCCCTCGACGATGAGGAACCTGAGCTCTTGGAACCCATCAGTACTGAAAGTGAGCTTTGGCTCGTTGTACGAGTTGCGAAGGAGCCGAAGGCGGCGCAAGTGATGGAGCTTGTTGCCAAGGTCCTGCAGAGAGACTTTAGACAGAAAGGTGTCACACAGTGTAATCTCACAGAGTTCTTGCAGCGCCCAGATCCAGTGAGGCAACCCGGTGTTGAGAAAGCGCACGCCCCTGATATCCAGGCTCTCCAGTAACTTGGGGGCATAATCTTGTGTCATCACCATATTCACAGTGACACTAGGGTCCCCATTTGTGGGTGGCGGAGTGACCCATATTGAGAGAGAGCGTAAGCAATCTCTCAGCTTGGTCATTGCTCGGAGCATACTGGCCATGTTGTCTTGAGCTTGGCTTTGGCTGCCAATGAGAACCACGCCCAGCTTCCTAAGCTTCAGCAGGCGGGCAACTTCTTCGAGTTCCTTCATGCCGTGTTGAACCTGGACCCGGGACAGTATCTCCATGTCTTCCATCTTTCCGATCAAGCGAGGCATCCCTGCCCCGCGGATCGTCTCCTCCTCCGTGGTCATCTTCGGGCCGGTGAGCAGGTGCTTTAGCTTTCGGAGGTAAATGTGCTTCATGTCTGGGCCCCATACCTTAGTTTGCCGGATGTCGAGCGTCTCCAGCAGTATGAGATTGTTTATCTCCTCGGGCAGGTGGGAGACGTCCGTGTTCCTGAGGCTGAGGTACTTGAGCGAGACCACCTTGCAGATGCTCTTGAGGTGGCTCTTCTTCAGACCCTTGCAACCCCCAAGATCCAGCACATTTAGCCGGTAGGTTTGGTCGAGAGACTTGAGGAAGTTTATCATGGCATCCATGGGATCAGGATCTGCCACCATTCTGTTATCCGACGGAGTCGTCGTCCAACGGCCACAGATGCTCCACGGGTGGCGTGGTCGAGGTGAGTCTTCTGATGCTCCTCTTGCCGTTTCACAAATTTCCGGATGCGAAGCTGGTTTTCGAGGTGAGTCGGCAGGTTGTCCACAAAGTTCTCCGTTGTGGACATGCGATAGAGGAAGCGCCAGACGGTGTCATCAATTGTGAAGGTCTTGACCTTGCGGGAAGCGGAGGCTGGGTCGTCGACAGGAAGAAGGAACCCCCGGAAGAGGAGATCTTTGAAGCAGAGCTCCGCTGCCTCCTCGAGGGTACCATCAAAACCTGCTTGCTTCTCCACGCGGCCTTCGGCGAGCCATCGCCTGACCAAGCTCGTCCTGCTGATGGCGGCTTCATGGCGGAAGGCATAGAGATACTGCAAGCAGCTCTTGTAGCTCCTGGACAGCTTGCTGTAGCAGAAGATCATGACTTGAGTGGGAAAATCTTGGATGTCCGTGTCCGCTTCATCCACTAATTTCATCAGTTCTTTCTTGGTCTTTTGGACCGCCGGGCGGGCTTGGCTATGATCCCGGAGAGCACGGAGCAGCATCTCCATGCAGACGGCCGCACTCTCCTCATGCGGCAGATTTTTACGGAGGCAGTCACGTACTTTGGTGGCTGCCGATTGAAGATCCTTAACAAGGAGGAGATGGATGGCCTCGTCAAAGCATGGGACGAGCTCCTTCTTCTTCTGCTGCTTCTCCTTGTCACGTGCTAACGCACGTACAAATTGAGTAACGAGACCGATGGCCTCGTTCTTCTTGTGCTGCTTCTCTTTGTCACGTGCCAACGCACGTACAAATTCTTCTCTCGCCTCGTCGATCTTGTCCTGGCTAGCTTGGGCCTCGGCCGGCGGCGTCCCTTCCTGTTCCTAGAGCGTGGGGATGCTGAGTTGGTAGCGCTCCCGCCTCTCACCGACGTCCTCGACGCGGGCCTTGAGGTTGCGGATCCTGCTGGCGAGGTCGTGCTCCTTACAATGTCGACCCGTCACGAGGAGCACCACGCGGTAGTAGAAGCGGGCCAAGAGGCCGCCGCTAGACGGGCCCTTGAAGTCGCGTTTGTAGAGCTCGATGCAGTCCTGGGCGATGTAGGAGATATCACGGACCTGCTTCATCCAGGCGCGGAGCTGGTCGTCGTGCTTGCCCTCCGTCTTGGTGAGGTCGATGAGGAAGACGTTGATGCTCTCCATCTCATCCTTGATGAACTGCATATCACCCTGCATGTTGGCGCCGCCTCCTCGCAGCGCCGTTCTTCTTCTTCCTCTCATCTCACATGAACACACATCATGGAGAAACTCTACAAAAACACACACACACATCAAGGAAGAGCACAAGAGCTTTGTGTAGAGGCCCTGCCCCTTGGTGTAGACACGATGGCTACATCTTTTTCTCAGCCCGCTCGGCTGCTCTTTCTCATTCAGCTCATAACCTTAAATACCAGTACAAAAGACTCACACACGCACTGGCCAGCCGCCACACTCGGCTGCTAACTCCTACTAATCCAACTAACTTGCAAGCATCCATGCACGCACGATCCGGCCAACACACCGGCCACTACTCCATCGTGATGGTTATTCACTAATGACCGAATCCACTCACAACTCCATGCACAAAGCTAGCCAACAACCTGGACACATCAAGCCAGCCAACCAACTGAATATGGCCCGGCTAACTGACCGTGATCCACGCTCCTGTATGCATGCGGCTAACAATCTATGCATGTCAAGATTACTACTAACATTTTTCCTCCTAATCTTGACTTGCCTTCGCCGGAGTTGTCGCAGCTCCCGTCGTCATCGACGCCACGACCTTGACCCAGCCCGCGGACCCGACCTGGCGCAACGATGCCGGTCGCACCGCCACGGACCTGACCTGGCGCACTGACGCCGTCCCGCCATGCTCCGTCACGTCTACGGCGACATACGCCAAGCTCCTCCTCCGCCGGCGACACACGCCTGACGTCCCTCTGCTCCCCGCACGTCCCGCGCGCACCCGACGCGCCCGACGAGCCCGACTGCACCAGTGCGTCCCGCACGTCCCGCGCACCTGACGCGCCCGACGAGCCCGACTGCACCAGTGCGACCCGCACGTCCCGCGCGAATCCATCGCGCCCGATGAGCCCGACCACACATGCCAACACCGCGGTCCCATCGCGCCTGACACGCCCGGCGCGCGCCCATACACGCGCCCGACGCATCCGACACTAGCGCCGGGGCTTATTCCGGCCAACACTCACCCCTAAGCCGTGGCCTCGCCGCACGGCCTGCCGACAGGGGCCATGGCTCGTCGTTGTCGCCTCGTCGCCATGTACGCCTCCGCTGCGTCTCCGGCACAAACCGCCGCTCGCTGCCGCTCGCAGTCCCGTGCGCCGCCACGCCGCATCTCCGTGCCACGCGCCTCCATGGTTGTCGCGCCGAGTCGTCGCGACCTCTGCGCCACCACGCAGGTCCTTCGCGACCCCCTCGTCTCCACGACCGTCGCGCCCTTCGCGCGCATGACATCACAGCGCACAGCCGTGGACTCGCCGCGCGTTGCCGTCGCCAAGCGCTCGCCGCGCGCCGCAGCCGATGCCTCCATGTCGGCCGCGCATGCCGCGCTCGGCACAGACGCCACCGCGCGCCACTGCGGCCTCCTCGCCGCGCCGCGCACCTCCATAGACCGACACACGGCCCGGAGCATCGCGCAGCCGCCGGCGAACTCCGCCACCGCTGGCACGCCTCCGGCACGGCGAATCACGCCAAGACGAACTGGCTCTGATACCAATTGTTGTTGCCGCCTCCTCGCAGCGCCGTTCTTCTTCTTCCTCTCATCTCACATGAATACACATTATGGAGAAACTCTACACAGACACACACACACACACACACACACCAAGGAAGAGCACAAGAGCTTTGCGTAGAGGCCCTGCCCCTTGGTGTAGACACGATGGCTACATCTTTTTCTCAGCCCGCTCGGCTGCTCTTTCTCATTCAGCTCATAACCTTAAATACCAGTACAAAAGACTCACACACGCACTGGCCAGCCGCCACACTCGGCTGCTAACTCCTACTAATCCAACTAACTTGCATGCATCCATGCACGCACGATCCGGCCAACACACCGGCCACTACTCCATGGTGATGGCTATTCACTAATGACCGAATCCACTCACAACTCCATGCACAAAGCTAGCCAACAACCTGGACACATCAAGCCAGCCAACCAACTGAATATGGCCCGGCTAACTGACCGTGATCCACGCTCCTGTATGCATGCGGCTAACAATCTATGCATGTCAAGATTACTACTAACATTTTTCCTCCTAATCTTGACTTGCCTTCACCGGAGTTGTCGCAGCTCCCGTCGTCATCGACGCCACGACCGTGACCCAGCCCGCGGACCCGACCTGGCGCAACGATGCCGGTCGCACCGCCACGGACCTGACCTGGCGCACTGACGTCGTCCCGCCATGCTCCGTCACGTCTACGACGACATACGCCGAGCTCCTCCTCCGCCGGCGACACACGCCTGACGTCCCTCTGCTCCCCGCACGTCCCGCGCGCACCCGACGCGCCCGACGAGCCCGACTGCACCAGTGCGTCCCGCACGTCCCGCGCACCTGACGCGCCCGACGAGCCCGACTGCACCAGTGCGTCCCGCACGTCCCACGCGAATCCATCGCGCCCGACGAGCCCGACCACACATGACAACACCGCGGTCCCACCGCGCCTGACACGCCCGGCGCGCGCCCATACACGCGCCCGACGCATCCGACACTAGCGCCGCGGCTTATTCCGGCCAACACTCACCCCTAAGCCGTGGCCTCGCTGCACGGCCTGCCGACAGGGGCCCTGGCTCGTCGTTGTCGCCTCGTTGCCATGTACGCCTCTGCTACGTCTCCGGCACAAACCGCCGCTCGCTGCCGCTCGCAGTCCCGTGCGCCGCCACGCCGCATCTCCGTGCCACGCACCTCCATGGTTGTCGCGCCGAGCCGTCGCGACCTCTGCGCTACCACGCAGGTCCTTCGCGACCCCCTCGTCTCCACGACCGTCGCGTACTTCGCGCGCATGACATCACACCGCACAGCCGTGGACTCGCCGCGCGTTGCCGTCGCCAAGCGCTCGCCGCGCGCCGTAGCCGATGCCTCCATGTCGGTCGCGCATGCCGCGCTCGGCGCAGACGCCACCGCGCGCCACTACGGCCTCCTCGCCGCGCCGCGCACCTTCATAGACCGACACACGGCCCGGAGCATCGCGCAGCCGCCGGCGAACTCCGCCACCGCCGGCACGCCTCCGGCACGGCGAATCACGCCAAGACGAACTGGCTCTGATACCAATTGTTGGCGCTGCCTCCTCGCAGCGCCGTTCTTCTTCTTCCTCTCATCTCACATGAACACACATCATGGAGAAACTCTACACAGACACACACGCACACACACCAAGGAAGAGCACAAGAGCTTTGCGTAGAGGCCCTGCCCCTTGGTGTAGACATGATGGCTACATCTTTTTCTCAGCCCGCTCGGCTGCTCTTTCTCATTCAGCTCATAACCTTAAATACTACTACAAAAGACTCACACACGCACTGGCCAGCCGCCACACTCGGCTGCTAAGTCCTACTAATCCAACTAACTTGCATGCATCCACGCACGCACGATCCGGCCAACACACCTGCCGCTACTCCATCGTGATGGTTATCCACTAATGACCGAATCCACTCACAACTCCATGCACAAAGCTAGCCAACAATGTGGACACATCAAGCCAGCCAACCAACTGAATATGGCCCGGCTAACTGACCGTAATCCACGCTCCTGTATGCATGCGGCTAACAATCTATGCATGTCAAAATTACTACTAACATTTTTCCTCCTAATCTTGACTTGCCTTCGCCGGAGTTGTCACAGCTCCCGTCGTCATCGACGCCACGACCGTGACCCAGCCCGTGGACCCGACCTGGCGCAACGATGCCGGTCACACCGCCACGGACCTGACCTGGCGCACTGACGCCGTCCCGCCATGCTTCGTCACGTCCACGGCGACATACGCCGAGCTCCTCCTCCGCCGGCGACACACGCCTGACGTCCCTCTGCTCCCCGCACGTCCCGCGCGCACCCGACGCGCCCGACGAGCCCGACTGCACTACTGCGTCCCGCACGTCCCGCGCACCTGACGCGCCCGACGAGCCCGACTGAACTAGTGCGTCCCGCACGTCCCACGCGAATCCATCGCGCCCGACGAGCCCGACCACACATGCCAACACCGCGGTCCCACCGCGCCTGACACGCCCGGCGCCCGCCCATACACGCGCCCGACGCGTCCGACACTGGCGCCGCGGCTTATTCCGGCCAACACTCACCCCTAAGCCGTGGCCTCGCCGCACGGCCTGCCGACAGGGGCCCTGGCTCGTCGTTGTCGCCTCGTCGCCATGTACGCCTCCGCTGCGTCTCCGGCACAAACCGCCGCTCGCTGCCGCTCGCAGTCCCGTGCGCCGCCACGCCGCATCTCCGTGCCACACGCCTCCATGGTTGTCGCGCCGAGCCGTCGCGACCTCTGCGCCACCACACAGGTCCTTCGCGACCCCCTCGTCTCCACGACCGTCGCGCCCTTCGCACGCACGACATCACACCGCACAGCCGTGGACTCGCCGCGCGTTTCCGTCGCCAAGCGCTCGCCGCGCGCCGCAGCCGATGCCTCCATGTCGGCCGCGCATGCCGCGCTCGGCACAGACGCCACCGCGTGCCACTGCGGCCTCCTCGCCGCGCCGCGCACCTTCATAGACCGACACACGGCCCGGAGCATCACGCAGCCGCCAGCGAACTCCGCCACCGCCGGCACGCCTCCGGCACGGCGAATCACGCCAAGACGAACTGGCTCTGATACCAATTGTTGGCGCCGCCTCCTCGCAGCGCCGTTCTTCTTCTTCCTCTCATTTCACATGAACACACATCATGGAGAAACTCTACACAGACACACACACACACACACCAAGGAAGAGCACAAGAGCTTTGCGTAGAGGCCCTGCCCCTGGGTGTAGACACGATGGCTACATCTTTTTCTCAGCCCGCTCGGCTGCTCTTTCTCATTCAGCTCATAACCTTAAATACCAGTATAAAAGACTCACACACGCACTGGCCAGCCGCCACACTCGGCTGCTAACTCCTACTAATCCAACTAACTTGCATGCATCCATGCACGCACGATCCGGCCAACACACCGGCCACTACTCCATCGTGATGGTTATTCACTAATGACCGAATCCACTCACAACTCCATGCACAAAGCTAGCCAACAACCTGGACACATCAAGCCAGCCAACCAACTGAATATGGCCCGGCTAACTGACCGTGATCCACGCTCCTGTATGCATGTGGCTAACAATCTATGCATGTCAAGATTACTACTAACATTTTTCCTCCTAATCTTGACTTGCCTTCGCCGGAGTTGTCGCAGCTCCCGTCGTCATCGACGCCACGACGGTGACCCAGCCCGCGGACCCGACCTGGCGCAACGATGTCGGTCGCACCGCCACGGACCTGACCTGGCGCACTGACGCCGTCCCGCCATGCTCCGTCACGTCTACGGCGACATACGCCGAGCTCCTCCTCCGCCGGCGACACACGCATGACGTCCCTCTGCTCCCCGCACGTCCCGCGCGCACCCGACGCGCCCGACGAGCCCGACTGCACCAGTGCGTCCCGCACGTCCCGCGCACCTTCCGCGCCCGACGAGCCCGACTGCACCAGTGCGTCCCGCACGTCCCACGCGAATCCATCGCGCCCGACGAGCCCGACCACACATGCCAACACCGCGGTCCCGCCGCGCCTGACACGCCCGGCGCGCGCCCATACACGCGCCCGACGCGTCCGGCACTAGCGCCGCGGCTTATTCCGGCCAACACTCACCCCTAAGCCGTGGCCTCGCCGCACGGCCTGCCGACAGGGGCCCTGGCTCGTCGTTGTCGCCTCGTTGCCATGTACGCCTCCGCTACGTCTCCGGCACAAACTGCCGCTCGCTGCCGCTCGCAGTCCCGTGCGCCGCCACGCCTCGTCTCCGTGCCACGCACCTCCATGGTTGTCGCGCCGAGCCGTCGCGACCTCTGCGCCACCACGCAGGTCCTTCGCGACCCCCTCGTCTCCACGACCGTCGCGCCCTTCGCGTGCACGACATCACACCGCACAGCCCTGGACTCGCCGCGCGTTGCCGTCGCCAAGCGCTCGCCGCGCGCCGCAGCCGATGCCTCCATGTCGACCGCGCATGCCGCGCTCGGCGCAGACGCCACCGCGCGCCACTGCGGCCTCCTCGCCGCGCTGCGCACCTCCATAGACTGACACACGGCCCAGAGCATCGCGCAGCCGCCGGCGAACTCCGCCACCGCCGGCACGCCTCCGGCACGGCGAATCACGCCAAGATGAACTGGCTCTGATACCAATTGTTGACGCCGCCTCCTCGCAGCGCCGTTCTTCTTCTTCCTCTCATCTCACATGAACACACATCATGGAGAAACTCTACACACACACACACACACACACACCAAGGAAGAGCACAAGAGCTTTGCGTAGAGGCCCTGCCCCTTGGTGTAGACACGATGGCTACATCTTTTTCTCAGCCCGCTCGGCTGCTCTTTCTCATTCAGCTCATAACCTTAAATACGAGTACAAAAGACTCACACACACACTGGCCAGCCGCCACACTCGGCTGCTAACTCCTACTAATCCAACTAACTTGCATGCATCCATGCACGCACGATCCGGCCAACACACCGGCCACTACTCCATCGTGATGGTTATCCACTAATGACCGAATCCACTCACAACTCCATGCACAAAGCTAGCCAACAATGTGGACACATCAAGCCAGCCAACCAACTGAATATGGCCCGGCTAACTGACCGTGATCCACGCTCCTGTATGCATGCGGCTAACAATCTATGCATGTCAAGATTACTACTAACACTGCAGGCCGCCCAGCAGCTTCGCCTCCTCTGTGACCGCCGTCACCAGCAGGCCCACCAGCGAGTCGACCGCAGATAGGGTCAGGTCAGCCATCTCTCTCTCTCTCTCTCTCTCTCTCTTCACGATCCGGCGTTGATGAATATATGGCAGCTGGATTATGCAAGCGCAACTCCGCCTACCATATACAGAAATGGGTAAAAAAAATAAGTAAAGAATATATGTGTATTCTATCATTCTATGTACGTTGGGCGCACTGTTTCTTGTACTCCCTCCGTCCGAAAATACTTGTCATCAAAATGAATAAATGGAGATGTATCTAAAACTAAAATACGTCTAGATACATCCCCTTTTATCCATTTTGATGACAAGTATTTCCGGACGAAGGGAGTACAATGCAATGCAAAAGTGCGTATGCTTCAACTAGCCATAATCTTTATTGTGAAATTTCATTCTTTGTTTTTCATCAGGATTAATATTTAAAAACTAGGTCACGCATTGGCCAAAGGGTTCGTACTTCGAACTATACAGTTGGTCTAGGCACACTAGCGTGGGCCATCTGTGCCGTCTGTCTAGTTAATCGACACAAAATGACTAACGTGAAAAGTGAGCGAGGGGTTACATGTACCGAAGTTCGCTTAGAATCACACATTAACAGGAATGATTTTCCAAAGTAAAATGGCCAGAGTGTTCCAGTTTTTATTGGTTTCTTCTTCTTTTTTTTTGTCTTACTTTATGTTTTTTATTGGTTTTCTTTTTTTTTTCTTTCCAGTGTGTTTTCCTTGTGGTTTCTCCTTCGTTTTTGTTCCTTTCCTCATCAGGTTTTTACGGTTTTCCTTTCTTTCTTGTTCTTCTTTGTTGTTTCGGTTTATTTTGTTTCTTTCTTCGATTTTCACCGGGTTTTCATCGTCTTCACTGTTTTATTTCTTTTCTATGTGTTTTCTTTGCTTCCATTGTTGTTTTTTCCTTTCTTTCTTTTTCTATGCTTTTCCTTGCAGTTTTATGTGGTTATCAATGGTTAGTTTCTTTACTTTCTTTTTCTGCGTGATTTTTTTACGGTTTTCATTGGTTTAGTTCTTTTCTTTTGTTTGTTCTCTTTAAAATGTTTCAACACATGTCTACATTTTTATACACATTGTACTTTTTTTGGATATATAAAGGAAAAAAATTTAATGCATGTTTACCATTTTTCAAATACATTATTAACATTTTTCTCAAATATTTGTTTTCATGTTTATTGTTCTCATACACATTGTGCATTCTTGGTGTACATCTAAAACATTGCTTTATACAAGTTTAACATTTTTCGTATACATGAACAACAATTTTCAAATATATGTGTTCAATGTCTATTTTTCTTACACGTCATACACTTTTCATATACGTCAAGAAATTTTTTAATACATGTTTAATATTTTTAATATATTATTAAAATTTTCTGAACTATATGTTTTCATACCTATATTTAAACATTGTACATTTTTGGTATACATCTAAACTTTTCTCTATACAGGTTCAACATTTTTCATATAAATGATTAAGACTTTCTCAAATATATGTTTTTGATGTCTACTTTTTACATACAATTCATACTTCTTTCTTATGGATCCGAATATCCAGTGGACATCAGGTTTTTAAGCATGGCAAATCAACCATTTGTCATGGCAAATTAATATTTCGTCGAGAATGGCAAGTTTAGTTGTCGAGCATGGCAAATCTGCCTTGGTTCATTTTTGCCAAGAAATTGTTGTGCATGCAAAATAAATTTGCCACCATCGTGCCAATATAAATTGACATGGAAAATGTTCGATTTGCCATGCCTACAAATCGAATGTTAGATTTTTAGCAATTTTGTTTCTTATACATTCGAAACATATTTATACATGCTTAACTTTTTTTTCAAATAACGAACATTTTTAATACAATTTTAACAGTTTTCAAATACATTATTAACATTTTTGTCAAATATATGTCTTGATGTCTATTATTTTCATAAACATTGTACATTTCTGGTATACATCTAAAACATTTTTGTATTTAGGTTTAACATTTTTCGTGTACATGATAAACAGTTTTTCAAATATATTTTTTTGATGTGTACTCTTTTCATACACATCATACATTTTTCTTATACTCCCAAAACATTTTTTATAGACGTTTAACATTTCGTTCAAATTAACATTTTTAAATAGAAATATGCGTAGTTACTTCTGAAACAAAAATATTTCGAATATTTTGAAATATAAACAAAAGTAAAAATAGAAAGCAAAAAATGAAAATATTTGTGAAAAAACGGAAGCAAAAAACGAGAAAGAAACACGCTAGCTAGCTTTTTTAAGGGAAAACACACTAGCTAGTTAGAGGATCTCCGATAGATGGTGTAGAAGCAACCGATAGATGGTGTAGATGCAAAAATAACTACCTTTTGCATCTCCGAGCAAAAGCGTTGTTCCAACAGATGATGTACATGTAAAAAAATTACATCTCCACCTCCCGGAGATGTAAACTACAACACCTTACGGTGCAAATTTGCATCTCCACCTACAGAAAATGTAAAAATGCGTCTGCCCGCCAACCGCCCAATTGTCACTTCCTTCCCCTTTGTGCGACCGACCACCGCCACCCGAGTACGGTTGGCCTAAACGCCTTCTCCGACTGCCGTCCGGCCCATTGCAATTTTGGACCCCCATCCCCCATCGCATGCCTCGCCGACCAGCCACCTGCCCGATCCCCTTTCTGCCGGTGCCGCCTTCGGTCGATTATCGGCAGATCCGACATCACCCCGTGCCGCCGCAACCTGCCGTTTGGCTTCCTCTCAACCTCGCCTACCCATTCCTCCCCGCTTCCAACCAGCTCCGGCCATCCCCGCCGGCCCCGGCGAGCTATAGCGGGAGCGCACGAGCTTTGACGGTTTCAACAGTAGGTTCAGTGCACTAAGTTTACATCTTAAAATACTTCATCTGATGGAGTTAGAGTTTTACATCACAAATATCCATCATCTGTTGGAGTTGGCTCTTTATTGAAGATGTAAAAAGCACTTTTTGGTGATGTAAATTATACAACACCTAGTTTTACATCTAAATTTGCATCATCTATTGAAGATGCTCTTAGACGTGTGAGTGCAGTCGCGCCTTGGGCCTGGCCCACGGCCGTGAGCGCTTGAGTCAAGGTGACCCTCCAACGAGTCGCTCGGGGTAGCGCGCCCGGCAAAATACGCACAAGGCAACATCACCTAAAATCACTAATTAAGGTGTACTCTTTCCAAAGATCACTCCCACCTTCTCAAGTTTCGACAAGTGACGCACTGCATTCCCGCCACTTGTCGCAAACTGGGAGTTTTCCCTTTTTTCGTACATCCCTTTATTAAAACATTCATTTTTTTACCATGTGTCCAAATCTGAACTGTTTTCACCATTGAATTCCTCGCGTCGAGATGTTCAAAACTAGATCCCATGTTGATAGATTTTGTCAAATTTTATTTTTCAAAAAAAAAAACTGGGCGAAAAAACCGGACAGAAAAACCGAATTGTGAGCATGCTTTTTTTTCCTTTCTGAAAAAGGCACGAAAGTGCCTCTCATGAAAGCACAACCGTGCCTCTCACGGAAGGAAAAAACAGAAAACATGTTTTTTTTCGTTTCCAAGAGGCACGGCCATGACTTGCGAAAGCACAAAAGTGTCTCTCGCGGAACCAAAACCGCGCCTCTCGTGAAAGAAAATAAACAAAAAAAGTGTTTTTTTTTGTTTCTGAGAGGCACGGCCGTGCCTCTCGCGGAAGGAAAAAAAACAGAAAATATGTTTCTTTTGTTTCCGAGAGGCACGGGCGTGCCTCCCGCGAAAAGCACAACCGTGCCTCTCGTGGAAGCACAATTGTGCCTCTCGCAGACGGGAAAATAACAGAAAACGCGTTTTTTTTTTTTGTTTCCGAGAGGCGCGGCCGAGCCTCTCGCGGAAGTAAAAAAACGCGTTTTTTCCTGCAAAAATTTCCAAGAGGCGCCATTTAGGTCTGTACACTTACTGCAAAACTCGGTTTTGGGAAAAGATCATGGCCGGTTTTGGGATCCTTCTAGAAGGTTTTATTTCAATTTTTCATGTTTCTTTTCAAAAAAAATCTTAAATGATTTTTTGCTTATGTTATTTTCCAATCTAAAAAAATCACATTTTTTAAAGATGTTTCGAAATTTCAAAATTAATTAACTTGAGCTAAAAATGTATGGTATTTCAAATCATGTTTGCATTCTTCATAAAAAGTTCAAATAAATCTAAGAGCGTTTGGAATTTTAGAAAAATGTTCGTGCTTGTAAAGAATTTTTTAAACTATTGGAAAATATTTGAAAATTTGAAAAGTGCCCGTATTCTATTTTTTTTTTTAAATTTGCATATTCGGAAAATGTTTCCAAATTTTCAAGAATTGTTCAGTATTTAAAAAATAATGTTTTCTGTGAATTTTCAGAAAATATAATGTTCTCTGCGGACTTTCCTTCCATCATCTTTCTTCAGCTTCAGTCTGCACTCCATGGGTGTAGTACAGCTATGCACTCACTCATACCAGCCACTTCAAGGATTTTCTCTGCATAACCTTGTTAATACAAAGTGATTCGGTCCTCTGACTGTGTCACCTCGATCCCCAAGTAGTAACTTAGGAGACCAAGGTCGCTCATCTTGAAAAGCTACTGCATCTACTCCTTGAATGCGATGATATGGGCCTTGTGAGTGCCGGTGATAATCAGATCGTCCATGTGTACACCCACAAGCAGATAAGAATGAGCATCACCTCGCCGGTACACGGCATGTTCCAGTGGGCTTCTGACGAACCCAAGGTCGCCCAGCATTTCATCCAGTTTGGCATACCAAGCTCTTAGAGCTTGACGAAGGCCGTAAAGCGCCTTCTGAAGCTTCAGTACTCGTCGTTCACTCCCTGCTGCAGTGTACCCAGGCGGCTATGTGACATAAACCTCCTCCACGAGATCGCCATTAAGTAAAGCTGATTTTACATCCATGTGGTGCACTTCCCATCCAGAGTGCGCGGCGAGAGCGAGGAAGAGACTTACTGTCTCCATGCGCGCCACTGGTGCAAGCACCTCCTTAAAATGAACCCCTTCATGCTGAGTGTATCCCTTCGCCACCAATCGTGCCTTATGCTTGATGATGTTGCCATCTGGGTCTCGTTTCACTTTGAAAACCCACTTCAGACCGATTGCCTTGTGGCCACGAGGAAGAGAAGCGAGCTGTCAGGTTGAATTTCAGCAATGGAGTCCATCTCAGCGTCCATGGCTCCCTACCAGGCTGCATCTCCGAGCGCTTCATCAATGTTGCCCGACTCCTCAGTGTTGAGCAAGCAGCGCTTCATCGCCTCGCGCATAGCCTCCCTCTCAGTCTCGCCGAGGACGCAGGAGAGAAGTCGGTATCGAATCGGCCCGGCGTCGACGTCACGTGCATCGTCATCGGTCAGCGGAGTGGCCCACCGGATCTCTGGTGTGGTGGTGGGAGTCCTCAGCTCGGACTGTGACGACCCGGGCGTGTTCGCTGCTGGCGTGGCGGCCACAGAAGACTGCGGCGTCCCTGAGGCTGGTGTAGAGGGTGTCACCATCCTCCGTGGCAAGACCAGCGAGGTGGTCGAGCCGCTGTTGATCTCCTGAACGCCATAGTCTGCGGTGTAAACCACAGTGAATGTTGCTGGGGCTGCGCTCGTGCCAGGGGCGCTCCAAGTCGAAGGCCTGTTCTCTTCAAAAATAGTCACGAGTTACCTGGACCTTCTTCGTCGCTGGATCATATGCACGGTATGCCTTGGAGACTTCTTCATAACCAACGAACACCATCGGTGTCGATCGGTCGCTCAGCTTGGTGATCTCGGGGCCGACGCGCTTGACGTGAACCGCGCACCCGAAAGTGCGCAGATGCTGCAAGTTGGGCTTACAGCCATGCCACGCCTCATAGGGCGTGACACCATCCAGCCTCCTAGTCAGCGCACGGTTCAGGAGATAGACGGCCGTCCTCACCGCCTCCGCCAGAAGTACGCGGCATACCCATGCTCTTCATCATGCACCGAGCCATCTCCACCACGATCTGATTCTGGTGTTCGACGACTTCGTTTTGCTGCATAGAGTATGTGCAGCAGTGAAGTACTTGATGTTGTTCAGCTCTCAGTACTCCTTGAACTCTGTGGACTTGAATTCGCCGCCGCGGTCCGATCTGAACACGTGCAGTCTGCACTTGCCGCCGGCTTCGGCCATCGCCTGGCCTTTCTTGAAGCGTGGGTATGCCTCGTCTTTGGACTTCAAGAGCTCTAGCCACATATAGTGATTGTGATCGTCAGCCACAAGTAGGAAATACTTGTTACCTCTCGGAGTCGTCGGTCTGATCGGCCCGCACAGGTCCTTGTGCACGAGCTCCAAGACGCGCTTGGCTCAGTACGCCGGGGCATGTGGGAACGGTGCGCCATGTCGTATCCCAAGGGCGCAGCCGTCGCTGTACTCCTCCACGCGATCAATTACGGGCATGCCGCGCACAAGCTGCTTGGTGGACATGGTGCGGAGTGCGTGGAAGTGGAGATGCCCCATGCGTGCGTGCCACTGCCAGGTTGCGTCGTCTCCTTCCGCCATCAGGCACGCCGACGGGTCGATTGTGAGGACGCCAGTGTACAGCTGGTTATCGTATTGCTTGATGCGCGCCAGGACGCGCCACGCCGGATCATGGACAGCCATGACGCCGTCCGCGATGCTGATGGTGCAGCCTGCCCCATCCAACTGTCCAATGGAGACGATGTTGGTTCATAGACTGGGAATGTAGAAGACGTCGGTGAGACGTGCACTGGTCCCCGCTCTAACAGCGGAATACCATGCTGCCCCGTCCACGTATGGCCACAACAGAGCCATCCCCAAACTTCACCGTACCGTGCACAGTGTCATCAAGCAACGAGAAGACATGTCTGTCGCCCGTCATATGACTGCTGGCCACGGTGTCAAAGAACCACATACCGTCTAGCGAGGGCACAGGCATGACCTTCTCCTCGTTGAGGTACACCTCTTGAGGCGCCACGAGCTGCGTCGTGTCGACATTGGTGACCACGGCCATGTACAGACCCTGATCGTGCTCGGTGCCGACTTGTACAAGATTTGTCTGGTCCTATTTGCCCTTCTCGTCCTCGTCGTTGAGCCAAGTCTGGCACTCCTTTTTCCAGTGCCCCGGCTTGTTGCAGTAGTGGCACTTGCCCTTTTAGTCCTCATCCTTGAGCCGAGTCCGCGCTCCTTTTTCCAGTACCCTGGCTTGTTGCAGTAATGACACTTTCCCTTCTTCTTCCTGTCGGAGCCGCACGCGCCCGCGCTCCCCAGCATGGGCTTGTTGTCGCCCTGAGGCTTGTACTTGCCCGGCGACTTGTTCTTACCACTACCGCCGCCGGATGATGACCCGCCAACCCCGTGCTACCGCTCGCATGTGGCCCACTCTGCGGCGGTGTACATGAGGCGCACACCGGACTGCACCGTGTCGTCGAGGTTGTAGTGGTATTCATGCCGACAGACGCCCTGTCAGCTCCTCGATCGACATGTTTTTCAGATCGATATTGGTACTTGTGCGGCACGACGCGGAGAAACTTCTGGACGGCCTTGTGCTTCGTCACGGGATCGCCATACGGCTCGAGGTTGGTGACGAGGCTGGAGAACCGCAGCACGAAATCCTCGACGGACTCGCCGTCCTTTAAGCGGAGCTCCTCGAATTCTCAATGGTGAACCCGCGCGTTGGCCTCACGGGTGTGCTCGCTCCCCATCCGGAGCGCCTTGATCATCTCCCAGGCCGTTTTGGCCGTGTCCTTGGTGGCCAGGACCCGGAGCAGCTTCAGCGGCACGCCGGTGAGGATGATCTGAAGTGCACGCCTGTCGTCGCTGTCCTCGGCGGTGCCATTAGTCACCGCAGATCAAACGCCCGCGAGCTGTAGCTTGACCTGCATCACAAGAGCCCACTCCATGTAGTTTGTGCGGGTGAGGACCATATTGTTGGCGAAGAGGTCTCGCTCTCCGGCACTTCTCTCTCGACGATGCCTCCTCAGCCAATGCGAAGAGGACTGTGGTCTGCGTTCCGTCCCCCTTCTTCTTTCCGTCTGACTCGTCGCCCGACATGTGTGCCGTGGATCAAACACCGCCGGCCACCAGAGAGTGGATCAAACACCTCGCTCGGATGCCCATTGTCGTTGTCGATCGGGCCAGAGAGGGAGAGAGGGAGACTCAAACACGATGAACTCGAGCTTGAGAGAGTGGGAGCTTTTGTGTTGCTAATATTTCACAGCGTTTTCTGTTCTCATTCCTCTCTGCATACATGTTGGCGTTTACAACGAACAATAAAGAAGCTAATTACCTCCCGGCGGGCACACCATGCATGATCCGAGACGACCGCGCCATCCCATGGCCACATCTCACAGCGCATGCGCCCACTGGGAGAGAAAAAGGGAACAACGTGATCGGTGCATGCCAGGCACCCGACCCCCTAGCTACGTGCATGTCCAGATCACATCACCCTTCATGCATTATTTGCTACTCCCTTCGTTCCTAAATATAAGTCTTTGTAGACATTTCACTATGAACCACATACGGATGTATATAGATGCGTTTTAGAGTATAATTCACTCATTTTGCTCCATATGTAGTCCATAGTGAAATCTTTCCAAAGACTTATATTTAGGAACGTAGGGAGTAAAACAAAAAACTACTCTACGTGACATGAGCTTATCAGGTCTAACACCAGCAACAAGACATGGTTCGCAGACATGAGCATTCAGAGAGACCCCATCTTCGGCGGCCACCTGTCCCTTACGCCATTGTTCATAGATGATTGTACCGCTTCCTGGCTCGTCAACATGGCAGCCTACGAGGCCTGCATGGCTACCGGATTTCCATCAGACAACTTTTTCATCAGCTTGTACATCTCCCTCCTGGCAATGCTCATGGACAAGGAAGAGGATGTGCATGAGCAGCGAGCGAAGCACCTCGTTCGCAGCTTCTTCAGCAACCATGAGCTGCTCGTTTTCCTCAAGGGCCTCGCTCGCCACCTGCGCCTCGGCAACCGCTACTTTGTCATCACTGAGAAGATTGATACGTACAAGCGTGAAAAGCCTATGAGCATCGTCGGGTATAGTTTCGCCTACAACAACAGCAGAGTCATCAGAGTCATGGCTGCCTTTCTCTCTATAGGTAGCGTGCTCGCAGGTACCTTCAGAACCTTGATGAGTCTCAAGCAGCATCAGCCGTAGCAGTTCGAACGAACAATGTGCATTTGATAAACTGATTTCTGATTAGTCTACAAATCGTGCTTATTGCGGTGTGATCGACGTCATACAGTTTCCGTGTGTAAAATTATACCATCACATCCACCTTGGTTTGATCCCTTGTTAGATTTATATTACATGGTGTGATTTTTCTGATCACAGTACAGGTATAATGTATAACCAGTATGTATACCTCTACTTGTGCTATCTTTATAAATCTGTCTAGTCAAGGGCCAACCCCTTCCCTTTGATCTTCTTACTAGTTAGGTGTATCAAATGTACCTGAATTTTGTGTCGCTAGTTGTTTGTACCTGAAGTTTGTATCATCAGTGGTTATTCAAGATAGATATCGTCAGCTTCCAAGCCCAGCGCATTCCTTTTCTTGATAAAAGCTAGCGCATTCATGTTTGATTATCTAGCTTCCTAGGCCAGCGCCTTCCTATTCTCTTAGTTATCTCTGCCTTTTCTAATTGGAGATGTCGAAACATCAGACTGAATGAATGAATCCCTAAGAAAATTAGAATAGAAGATGCTTGCAGCTGTGAAGAGGAGGAACAAGAAAACAGAGGAAAGCTTATTAAGAGCAGAGTAGTAATGTGCCAAAGGTTGGTCCAATCCAGTAACGAGTAGTATTTTCTAGATTTTAGTTTGGGTCTGAGACTGAGTGTAAATTCGGATAAAACTGTAACTTTCCTATGGTTTAGGAGTCAAAAAATTTCTGTGCCAATGTTCGCTCAAAGTTTCCTTTGAAACGCCAAACTTCCAAGGCTGGTGGTTTTGCCTGTTTACCAAAAGGTACGCTGGCTTAGAAGACTGGCAGTCACAGATACAAGCATCATAGACATGCAAATCAAGTGGCAGTCCTTTTGTTTGAGGAGGGCGTATCCCTATCCCTGACAAGGAGGTGACTGAGGCCCTGTTTGGTTCATAAGTCCTAGGACTTTTTTTAGTCCTAACTTATAAGTTCCAAGTCCCTAAAAAGTCCCTACGTGTTTGGTTCCTGGGCTTATAAGTTCCTATAAGACCATATTACAACTATAAGTCTCTATAAGTCCCTCCTTGAGAGTCTTATTTCATAAGTCCCAAATGCCCATTTTAAGTCCCTATAAGTCCCTCCTGTTTGGTTTAGATGGGACTTATAGGGACTTTTTTAAGTCCCTAAGCCAATAAGTCCCTAGAAACAAACACCCTCTGAGCTCACGCGGTTTTGATGAAGCCGCAGCAATCACCATAGAGAGGGATAAAAGGCTTCAAATCAGAGAGATTTTTATTAGTCAGGATCCGTTTTGAGCTACATACGACCATCTAGTCGCTACACTCTACTAGAAGAACCCAATGAGATCCCAATCATTTCAGCACGATCTCAAAACAAAATGCAATGTCTGACGATCTCAAAACAAGACAACAATTGTTTGTGTAATGCAAGGGCGGATGTGACTCTGGCATAAAAGGGCACCACACAAACACAAACACACACAGTTTCTGTCATTCAAGCTCCGCAACTTAATATTGACACAAACATCGTATA
>NC_057813.1:718553053-718562912 GCF_018294505.1 Triticum aestivum
AAATACATCCGACAGCAAGGTCGTCGATACACATATCAAAGTAAATCACAACCAATTACGTAACAAGCATGCACACATACATTTTCATGCACACATACGTTTACATGCACACATACTTATTCAGGCACGACACACAAATAGATTGAGAGAGAATCGGTCACGCAACACATAGCTCATGGCTCATGCCTCGGTTTGCACCCATTGCTGTGCGGAATGATGCTCGAGTCGGTGAAGTGGCCCTTGAGCTCCACTTCTTTCAACATGTCAAGGTGGCAGATTCCAGAAAGCGTGCCCGCCTGATTGATGGCCATGTTGCGCCAAACAATCTTCTTGAGCCGAGGGCAAGGTGCTTCCTTGTTGACGGCCATGTTGCGCCAAAGGATCTTTTTGAGTTGAGGTAAATGTGTTGTGCTGTCTTCTTCAAAGTCGACGGTGGTGATGGTGTCGCCCTCGATGATGAGAAACCTGAGGTCTTGGAATCCATCCTTGCTGAAGGTGAGCTTGTGCTCGTTGTACGAGTTGTGACGGAGCCGAAGGCAGCGCAAGTGATGGAGATTGTTGCCAAGGTCCTGCAGAGAGTCTGTAGATAGAAAAGTGTTCCACAGTGTAATCTCAGAGAGTAGATGTAGCTCGCAGATCCAGCGAGGCAGCCCGGAGTTGGGAAAGCGCACGCCCTTGATATTCAGGCTCTTGAGTAACCTGGGTGCACTTTGCTCCGATGTCATCTCCATATTCAGAGTGACACTATGGTCTCCATTTGTGGGTGGTGGAGTGACCCATATTGAGAGAGAGCGTAAGCACTCTCTCAGCTTGGCGATTGCTTGGAGTAGATTGTCCATGCTGTATTGAGCTTGGCTTTGGCTATGGACGAGAACCACGCCCAGCTTCCTAAGCTTCAGCAGGCGGCCAACTTCTTCGAATTCCTTCTTGCCATACCAAACCTTGACCCGGGATAGTGTTAAGCGATAGCGTTGGTTAGCTGTACCTATTGTTTAGGGATTGTGTATATCCTAACTATGGCAAGGATCGGTTGTGATCCTAGCCTTGCCTTGTACTCCAAACAATGTATATGTTGTTGTCTATATAATGAGAAAGCCCCACGCTGGGCAAAGTACGGCGAAAATACTCTCGATCTATTCGGTTTTAACTCGGTAACAGAGCGATCGTTCCGATCCAATCTCCCGAGGCTGCACACAATGACTACGCTCGCGCCGCAGCTCTCTGGCACCGCCGGCGCGATCACCTCCTCCTCTTCCGCTTCCTTAGCCGCCGGCGTTGCCACCTCCATCCCCACCACCCTCCCTACCACTTTCAACAACACCATTACCGTCCGTTTAGATCGCTCCAACTATCTCCTGTGGAAAACCCAGGTCGTGCCTGCCATTGCCGGCCAAGGGTGGTATGGCTTCCTGGACGGGTCTTGCGCCTGCCCTCCCGCCACCATCACCACGGGGAGCGGGGACACCGCCACCACGGCGGCCAACCCGGAGTTTGCGCGTTGGTGGTACGCCGACCAGCGTGTCCTCTCGATCCTTGTCGGATCGATGAGCGAGGACATCCTCGCGCAGATGGTCGGGCGCACCACGTCGGCTTCGGTCTGGGGCTGCGTCACCGACCTGTTTTCCGCCCAAAATCGGGCCGGGATCCGTCAGATCCGTCGCCAGCTGATGACATTAAAGAAGAACGACATGTCCGCCGCCGACTACTACAGCAAGATGAAGGGGTTTGCCGACGCCATGGCAATGGCGGGCTCCCCCGTCCCCGATGATGAACTGATCGACTACATCGTTGTTGGCCTCGGATCCCAATTCGAGGCACTTCAGCAGGCTCTCGCCGTTCTCGGTGCCGCCAATGCCTCCCTGTCTCTCTCTGAATTTTACCCCATGTTGCTGTCTTGTGAGGCGATCCAGGTGCAGAACGCCCAGGCCGGCGGATACTCCTCCTCGGCGAACGCCGCGGCTCGGCAGGGTGACAGCAGCCGCGGTGGAGGCCGCCCTTTCGACAACACCGGGCGCTCTGGTGGTGCCCCTTCGCATGGCAGCGGTGGCCAACACGGTGGTGGCCACTATGGCAGCGGCGGCTCCTACAACGGTGGCCAGGAAGCTAACCGCAACACAAACCGCAACGGCGGCGGTGGTACCGGCGGACAAGGCGGCGGCAGTGGTGGTGGCAACCGTCGCTGGCGCCCACGTTGTCAGGTCTGCAAGGCATGGGGTCATGAGGCCCTCTCCTGCAAGAATCGCTACAACGACGCCTTTCAGGCCGATGGACAGCGCTCCGGCAATGCGGCCGCCTCCACCCACAGCCACAACGAGCGGGTGCCCCAGACACAGCCGTGGTTTTTCGACACCGGGGCAACCGATCATCTCACCAATGACATGGACCGGCTAGGCATCCATGAACGCTACCACGGGAAGGACCAGGTTCAAACAGCAAACGGCTCAGGTATGTCTATTACGCACATTGGTCAATCTCGTTTAGCTGGTTCTTCCCTAGCCTTGAACAATATCCTCCATGTCCCTTCGTTAGCCAAAAATTTACTCTCCGTTTATCGCCTTGTTTCTGACAATAACATCTTCCTCGAATTTCACAAATATTTCTTTCTTGTTAAGGACAAGGTAACGAAGAAAATCCTCCTTCGCGGTAGGAGTCGTGGCGGCCTTTATCCTCTTCCGTTCGGTCGAGCCTCCCATCATGAGAAGCATGCGTCTTCTGGTGTCAAGCTTTCATCGCACCACCGGCACCAGCGTCTTGGTCATTCGTCGAATAAAGTAGTTCAAACCACTATCAAGTCCAATAATCTCCCGTGTACTCCAAACAATGAGTCTTTTATTTGTGATGCTTGTCAGCGTGCTAAGAGTCATCAATTGCCTTATGGTTATTCCACTCGTGTGTCTACTGCACCTCTTGAGCTTGTTCATACCGATGTTTGGGGTCCGGCGTTATCCTCTTCTGGGGGTTTTAAATACTACGTTAGTTTTATTGATGACTATAGTCGCTACTATTGGATATACTTGCTTAAGCATAAATCCGATGTTGAGAATGTTTTCTATGTGTTTCAGAAGCACGTTGAGCGCCTCTTAAACACCACTATTCGCGCCGTGCAGTCTGATTGGGGCGGTGAGTATCACCGTCTCCATGCCTATTTCCAGCGCACCGGTATTTCCCACCGTGTGTCGTGTCCTCATACATCTCAACAAAACGGTATTGCTGAACGGAAGCATCAACATCTTGTCGAGACTGGGCTAGCTCTCCTTGCGCATTCCTCTCTTCCCCTCCGGTACTGGGATGAAGCATTCCTCACCGCATGTTATCTTATCAATAGAATGCCTACCCCAGTCATTAATCATGCCACTCCTCTCTTTCGTCTTCTCAACATAGCCCCCGAGTACTCCTTCCTCCGTACGTTTGGATGCGCATGCTGGCCTAGCCTTCGAAAATATAACTCCCGTAAGTTAGAGTTTCGCTCCAAAATGTGCGTGTTTCTTGGATATAGTCCTATGCACAAAGGCTACAAATGCCTCGATTGCAGTACCGGTCGCATCTACATATCTCGCGATGTTGCTTTCGACGAGAATGTTTTTCCGTTTGCCACTCCAGGTGCGGTGGTCGACGTGTCTCAGCTCCTACCTGTATCTTTTCCTCCGAAAGAACCAGTTGTTCAGAATGATCATGCACGTAATTATGACATGTCCTTGTTACCCGTTGATGCTCCTGGTGTTTCTTCTGTTGTTTCTGTTCAGGTACCAGCCCGGGCGATCAACGTACACGACGCAGGAACGGCTGACGTGCATGTGCATGTCCCGCCCCCCGAGGCGCCCAGTGCTTCGCCTCGGCCCGCCAGCCCATGCCTGGCCACTGCCTCGTCCTCGCCGAGCTCCGCTTCATGGGCCACAGTCGCCCACTGCCGCTACTGGGCCCGGCGTGGATGCTGGATCGATTTCTCCAGTGGCCAGCTCCCCTGTACTCGACCAGGGGGAGGATCTTTCGCCGCCACCCTCTGCCGATGTCTCCTCTGCGACATCCTCAGTGCCGCCTGCTACTCCGACAGCACCTCAACCTATGACGACACGGCAGCGCAACAATGTGTTCCGTCCGAAGGTGTGGACGGACGGTATGGTCCGGTATGACCCGTATCGCCGCGGAGCGTTTCTTGCTGTTCCGGCGACGCATCGGGTTGCTCTTTCGGAACCTGCATGGAGGACCGCCATGGAGGCAGAGTTCGACGCCCTTCAGCGGACTCACACATGGGTACTTGTCCCTCGACCCCCCGGTACTAACATTGTTGGCAGTAAATGGATATTCAAGACGAAGTTTCGCCCTGATGGCTCTGTTGATAAATACAAAGCCCGTCTCGTTGCTCGTGGTTTCACTCAGCAGTATGGCATCGATTATCATGACACCTTCAGTCCGGTGGTCAAACCTGTCACTGTTCGTCTTGTGCTCTCCCTCGCCGTGTCGCGTGGATGGTGTCTTCGCCAGATTGATGTCAGTAATGCGTTTCTCCATGGTTTCTTGTCTGAGGACGTGTATATGCAGCAGCCTCCTGGTTTTGAGGATCCTCGGTATCCGCGACATGTTTGCAAACTTCAGCGTGCTTTGTATGGTTTGAAGCAGTCTCATCGCGCCTGGTATGCCCGTTTAAGTGATAAACTTCATCAGCTTGGTTTTGTTTCCAGCAAAGCAGATACCTCTCTGATCATCTTCGATCATCAAGGTGTTCAGGTATTCATGTTGGTGTATGTCGATGACATTGTTATCGCTGGTTCTTCGGCTGCTGCTGTTGATCGCCTTATTCAGACTCTCGCCGGCACTTTTCCTATCAAGGATCTTGGGCGTTTGGAGTATTTTCTCGGTATTGAGGCTCAATATCGTTCTTCTGGTCTACTTCTTACTCAGCATAAGTATGCCCTTGATCTTCTGCATCGTGCTAACATGGAGAGTTGTCGTTCAGTTACCACCCCCATGTCATCCACGGATAAACTCTCTCGTGCTGCTGGTATTGTGCTTTCTGCTGACGATGCTTTTAAATACCGGAGTTTGGTTGGGGGTTTGCAGTATCTCACTTTGACGCGGCCAGATATTTCTTTTGCTGTCAACAAAGTTTGCCAGTTTCTGTCTCAACCGACCACTGTTCATTATGAAGCTGTCAAGCGTATCCTTCGGTATGTCAAGGGCACTGTCTCTACGGGACTGCAGTTTGCACGTTCTCCTTCGTGTGCTCTCCACATCTACACTGATGCTGATTGGGCTGGCTGTTCAGATGATCGGCGCTCCACTGGCGGTTTCGCCATCTTCTTTGGTCCAAACCTTGTCTCCTGGAGCTCTCGTAAGCAACCCACTGTCTCTCGTTCGAGTACCGAAGCTGAATACAAAGCCCTGGCTAATGGCACTGCCGCGGCTACTTGGATACAGTATGTGCTGCGGGATCTTGGAGTGCATCTCTCCACACCGCCGGTTTTATGGTGTGACAACCTCGGCGCTACGTACTTATCGGCGAATCCTGTCTTCCATGCACATACCAAGCATATTGAGATTGACTTCCACTTCGTTCGCGAGAAGGTGGCCATGGGCGCTCTTGATGTTCGGTTCATCGCGTCTAGTGATCAACTAGCTGACATGTTCACTAAACCCGCTACTCATCTCACCCTCCGTCGATTTCAGTCCAATCTAAATCTCGTTCACGTCGGTTCAGATTGAGGGGGAGTGTTAAGCGATAGCGTTGGTTAGCTGTACCTATTGTTTAGGGATTGTGTATATCCTAACTATGGCAAGGATCGGTTGTGATCCTAGCCTTGCCTTGTACTCCAAACAATGTATATGTTGTTGTCTATATAATGAGAAAGCCCCACGCTGGGCAAAGTACGGCAAAAATACTCTCGATCTATTCGGTTTTAACTGATAGTATCTCCATGTCTTTCATCTTCCCAATCCTACCAGGCATACCCGCCCAGCAGAGTGTCTCCTCCTCCGTCCTCATCTTCAGGCTGGTAAGTAGGTGCTTTAGCTTTCGGAGGTAAATGTAGTTCATGTGTCGGCCCCGTACCTTAGTTTCCCAGATGTCGAGTGTCTCCAACATTATGAGATTGTTGATCTCCCAGGGCAGGTGGGAGACATCTGCTTTCCGGAGGCTAAGGTACTTGAGCGAGACCACCTTGCAGATGCTCTTGAGGTGGCTCTTTTGTAGACCCTTGCAGCCCCCAAGATCCAGCACGTTCAGCCGGTAGGCTTGGTGAAGAGAATCGAGGAAGTTGAGCATGTCAACCATGGGATTAGGATCCACCGCCGTGTTGCATCCGGCGGCGGCATCCCGCGGCCGCAGATGCTCCAAGGGTGTCGTGGTCGTGGATGATTCTTCTGTAGTTGCTCTGCTTGCCGTTTCACAAAGCGTCGGATGCGAATCTGCTAGTGGAGGTGAGTCGGCAGGTTGTCCACAAAGTTATCAGTTGTGGACATACGATGGAGGAACTTCCAGATGATGTCATCAATTGTGCAGCTCTTGACCTTGCAGGTGGCAGTGGTTGGGTCGTTGACAGGAAGAAGGAACCCCCGGAAGAGGAGATCTTTAAAGCAGAGCTCCGCTGCCTCCTCGAGGGAAGCAGCAACTTGCTTCTCCACCTCCTTGAGGGAATCATCAACTTGCTTCTCCACGCGGCCTTCAGCGAGCCATCGCCGGACCAAGCTTGTCCTGCTGATGGTGGCTTCTTCGTGGAAGGCATAGAGATACTGCAAGCAGCTCTTGTAACTCCTAGACAACTTGCTGTAGCAGAAGATCATCACTTGAGTGGGAAAATCTTTGATATCCATGCCAGCATCCTTGACTAATTTCTTCAGTTCTCCATTGGTCTTCTCAACCGCCTGGTAGACATTGCTATGATCCCGAAGAGCACGGAGAAGCATCTCCATGCAGACGGCCGCACTCCGATCTTGCGACAAATTACTAAGGAGGCACTTACGTACATCAGTGGCTGCCGATTGAAGATCCTTATTAATGAGGAGGATGGCCTCTTTAAAAAAAAAGGGAGTTCCTGCTTCTTCTTCTTCTTCTTCTTCTTGTCACGTGCTAGCGCACGTGCAAATTCTTCTCTGGCCTCGTCGATCTTGTCCTGGCTAGGTAGGACCTCGGCCAGCGTCAGCGGGGCCTCCTCAACCGTGGGGATGATGACGCCGTAGCGCTCCCGCCTCTGGCCGACGTCATGGACGCGGGCCTTGAGCTCACTGATCCTCTTGGCCAAGCGGTGGCGTGCACAACACCTCCAGAGGAGCATGGGGAGGTACTCGAGGTAGGCCTGAAGGCCCCTGCCGGACGGGCCGGGGAAATCACGCTTGTAGAGCTCGACACAGTCCTGGGCGATGTAGGATATATCACGGATCTACAAGAATCCATCTCAGACGTTTTAGGTCGATTTTGTGTGTATATAGGAAACTAAACAGGAGGACTTTACCAACTCATGGTTGCAAGGGATTAGTGGAACATTTCATCTTCTATGTATACTAGCATAGTGACCCGCGCAATTGTGGAGGCAACATCATAACATGTCTAATATTCTTCACCAAAGATCGATGTTAGAAGAAAAGGTACATACCCACTAAGGTATTTATAGTAATATAAAAGTACATATAATTTGTTAATTATATAAACTATTATAAATGATTTCAAAGCTGAGGAATAATAGTATTATATGTGCACTCTTTTTTGTTACAGAACCATTTGCATCAATTTTGTATCCATATTTAAGAATTATTGTGCCTTACTGTCAGAGCAATAAAATAAGTTAAACACATAAGTTTAGTAATACATGTTCATATTCACCCTGTTTTGTAGGTAGCGCTGGTTAAACTATTATGGCATTATAGACTACTTTGTATTTCTTTTCTCGAAAAGCAATTGTCTAGCTGACCCAATCTATACATTAAGTGAACATATTCATGATTGATCAACGGCTAAGTTCGCCTTCAAGTCTTTTTGACACGGCTTAGGCATCAGATTCATCTAGAGTGTTTTTATCCCATCTTAAATGCGTTTTTCTTTTTTGATCTTTGTTTTAGGACTGTGTGATACAGAACCATAATGCAGAGATTTTGTTTAACTTCTGCCGATTGGGCGATAATAATGGCCTTAAAGAAATCTAGAAACTCTCTCGCTTTTTTTTCTAATAAGGCATATGTTTCTCCTCAAATCTACATATTTCCTAACCTGCACCTATCAATTTTTATATTATATTGGCCAGTTGACAGTTTGCATGTGTTTTTGTATCCAACAATTGTCGTGCCTGACTTTTAGCGAAAATAAAAGAATTAATCTGACATATAAGATGAGTGGTACATGCCCATGTCAGCTTTGATCGATTGCCAGGTTGATAATTGCTACATTTTTGTGGTTTTATAGACTAATGCTCAATTTGTATGTAAGTATAGTTGGTTGACCACCTCGCTATACAATAAAAAAAATATGTTTATATTGCCAGCAACTGAGGTTTCAATTTTCTGAAGTCTTGATCAACCAAGCTTAGCCATCAGATTCATCTCGAGCATTTTATTACATCTTAAATGTAAACAAATTCGGTGAAATATTATAACTCAAACTATGAGTCTGCATGTCGGCGTTTGTACACTAATTTGCCAGTCTACTTGTGACTGATGTTTGAATATGGCATAGACTTGTAAACCATTAGGTGGAATAAAATTTAGGTCGCGGAACGAACAATCGGACACTTGATATTGTTTGTATTGATTGATCCATCAGATTTATTTCACATATTATTGGGTTTACACATATTGTTAGACGGATACACTGAATTAATGTTCATCTCGCGAGTGAGTTGGTTGCATGGTCATTGTAGTGAACTGGTAGGTTGATGTAAATAATATTATATCGTGTGCAATAATATTGCAAGTCGGTTAGCTTAGTCGTTTATAGTGAGAACAAAGGCATAAAGCATAGTACCATCACATGTTAAAGTAACGTGAAAGATAATTTGTATTCCGTGACAAACTCCAGGCATGGTCTCTTTGTTGTATTGGCTATATGTTCAAAGCAAGGTAAGCACAAACATACCGGAGAATATGAAAGAGATTGAGCGCAGAAATACATATTTGGACTCATATCCTAAACTGATCCATACATTTGTCATTATCTATTAAATGTGATATCCTTAGATACATTTATAATAATTAATTTTATCATAGATATAGTTACAGAGACCTAAATATAATTATTTAAGAATATTTATTAAATATACCATATGTGGTATGCTTAAGTAAGTTATGCAGATGTATCTTTTGTGATATTTCTACAAACAATTAGAAATGTCTTTATTATGATCGATAATTCAGCAGGGTCCACTATATTAATGGCTTGATCATGTTTAGGTGTACTTCAAAAATGAACCTATATGTGCCAATTGAACAAAGTTTGATCCGGTGAACCACAATAATGAAGATGATGATAATAATAAATGTAAAATAGGAGAAAAATGAATTTATTAATGCCAAATCCTGAAGGGTATTATCTGCATTTATGAACATTTGACTGGCCTTAAGAAAATTATTTCTAAAGTGAGGTGTATTGTTTTGGTGAAGCACAATTAAGGCATGATGAATGAGTTGGAACTTTTCCTTGGGGGCATAGCTGCGGGGAGCGACGCGAACGTGGGCGCAGCTAGCTCGCTTGGGGGCATAGCCGGACCAGCCTTGAGCACGCTACATCCCTTGGCAGGGCAGGCCAGCATTGTCGTCAGCGGCGTATCCCAACCCAGACTGAAACAATGAGAGGATGGGGCGGCAACGGGAGGACGCACAGCACGAGGCTCGCGGGCAGCTCGGCAAGAGGCACGGCAGCATGCTGGCCGGGACTTAG
>NC_057813.1:718563084-718569143 GCF_018294505.1 Triticum aestivum
CCAAAGTGGCTGCCGTCGTTGCGTGATTGTGGTCAATGGCGCACGCTCGACTGGAGGGATTTTGACGACAGCCTGCAAGACTTGCACTATGACCTGATGATGTAGCAATTTGTTTTCATTTTGTGCAGATCACTATATTGAGTCGTCCCTGATTCCTACCTCCAGTGTTGGTGCCATGGACAGCGATGGTATCGAGATCCAAGAGATGGTGAGAAATACGAGGGAGAGACTAGAGGCTGACTTCCCCAAACTTGCAACCAATATCCACAGGTTCCCACGAGGCTTATTACGAGCGGGGATCGATGAACGCTATGTCATCCCAAGCTTCATGTCCCTTAGCCCGTACCACCATGGCTCACCACACCTGTGGGAGACGGAGGAGTTGAAGCACGTGGCAGCCCACTACTTGTGCGAGATGTCAGGCCACTCAGTTGTGCAAGTCTACGACAAGATCCATCATATCTTTGTTGAAGCCCACATCTGCTACGATCGTGACGCAGTGGCGAAGTTCACCGACTTTGAATTTGCGGTAATGATGTTTCTCGATGGTTGCTTTACTCTATATGATGGGGACTAAAGGATGTGCTTTTAAAAAAAATCAGATGACCTTGTCCACGGGGCCCTGCATGCTAAGTGATATCATTCTGTTGGACAATCAGCTCTCTTGGTTAGTCATTGAGGGCGTGTTTGGCAGCCGTAGCTCGCGGCCCTAGCTTAGCTCAGCCTGACTCAAATGGAGGCTAGTTGAGGAAATGCAGGCTGTAATGCAACATCTTCAAATTGTTTGGTTGCCCACATCTAGTTCTCTCACATTAGGGGATCGCTTAGTGTGTGGAGTTTGGTTGCCCGCATTGTATGAACTCACACATAAGCACATGTTTGGTTGCACACACAGTGTGAGGTGTGCTAACCATGTACCCTACACTAGTAGAAAAACATCTAATAGTCCCGGTTCGTAAGGGCCTTTAGTCCCAGTTCATGAACCGGGACTAATGGGTCGTTAATAATACCTCCACCCATTAGTCCCGGTTCAAACACGAACCGGGACCAATGTGCCTCCACGTGGCCCTGTGCGCCGAGCCCAGTCAGGGGGCCTTTGGTCCCGGTTGGTGGTACCAACCAGGACCAAAAGGCATCCACGCGTCAGCCTTCCCGTGGCTGGGGTTTTTGTTTTTTTTTTGAAAGGAGGGGGGTTGGGGGTTTTGCGGGGTTAATTTAGGTGTTTCATATATTGTGTTAGCTAGCTAATTAATAGAGAGAAGTGTCCTTTCTTATGTCCGTGCTTGGTCGACGCTACGTACTATATATACATAAGTGATCGAGAGAACCATTGAGTACAGAAGTTCGTCATGCATACCGAGAGAAGTGATCGATCGACCTCTCCTTCTCCGAGAGATTGGTCGAACAACAAGTTTTCGTATATTATGTATCTGACGCTACTGGCTACATACATGTACAATATGTATAAGATCTCTTAATTACAATCCCCTAGCAATTGAAATCACTTTCCACATGGTATTATCCGGCTTTATTGATGACGTGGTCAAGAAAGAATCCCGCCAATTCCTCTTGAATTGCTTTCATGCGATCTGGTTCTAGGAGTTCATTCCGCATCTGCCACGTCTAATTTGAAGAAGGGGGTTAATTAATACATATATATGAATGAAACTCAACAGAAATAATGGTGTAATAAAATGAAATTATGAATATTATTGCTTACGCACTTCATATTGTCTTTGAGAGTAGCCCCGCTTATTTTTCAAAGTCGTGTTGTGGATGAACTCGCACACGTAGTATCCACAGAAATCATTCCCTTCTTCCTACCACAAGCACTTTACGAGAAATAGAGGTCAATCAAACTGATAATGAAGCATTATAAATGGCATTGATGAAAGTATAGCTATAGAATCAACGGGAGATGCGCGCAACTAGCTAGCCAGTAGTACTTACTTTCGGGTATGTATATCGCAGCTCCTTCGGCAGTCCCGGAGCTTGTGCGGTGAACTGTTTCCAAACCCTGCAAGACAAAGAAAATAATTATTATTACTTATGGTGAGATAATGATCGATTGAACTTACTTGCTGAGCATTTCAGTCATGTCCGCATAGGTTTTGGGATCTTTCCGTCTCGAGTCTAAGACGGTTACTAGTCCACGCTCAAGCTTAATCTCCAAAAGAATATAGTGGTACATGCGCACGCATGCATAACTCATCAATTACATTACTATAACCTCGCTCGAGTAATAAGGGAAACCGAATATGCACACGACAGTAACACTCACTTGCCGTTCTAAGGAAAGAGTATGGTATCTTTATTTTGATTTTTGATCAACGATTGTAGTACGTTGTCCTCGGCCTCTTTGACGTCCTTTTTAACCAGAAATTCATCTATGGTATTTGTGTTAATGAACCCAATATCATAAATTTCTTGTTTTTTGCACTCGACGATCTTCAATCTGCATAATATATTGAGGATAATTAATTATAAATACATGAAATGAAAGAGCCGAGCTATATATAGAGACTTAATAACAGAAATAGTACTTACAGACAGTAGCAAAAGACCATTAGTTTATCAAGGGCCTTTTGATTGAAGAACGCGAAGAACTCATCAAATGGAACAGTCAACAGATCATTTGCAACGAGGTCGTGCTCCTCTTTAATATTCAGATACAAAGCATTCGTACCCCTAGACTCTCTGCAGGTTTCCATGTACCAATTATGGAATCTTCGCATCATTGTTGTTAGAGATTTTTCATCTTTGACGAGAGGCTTCCCGTACTCGTATCTGTGTTCGTCCACCTCCAAGAAATCAGAAAGTTGATCGTCAGGCAGGTAATCTGCAAGATTGCCATAACCGGCCACCGTCCCCAGAGCATTAGACACATTGAGCGGGGGGCACGATTGTTGTGCTTGTTCGCCGAGCTGGGCAATTTTTCCTCTTTGCTCGTTCTTTTGACCTTTTAGCACTGGCAGTAGTTCCCGACCGCTGGGCTTGGAGATATGTCTGTTCAGTAATGCGCTCATAGTTGGTTCTCGGTGGAGACTTTGATGGTTTCCTTAGGGCATCGATAGTGCGCTTTGCTTTCACCGGATCTACCTTCTCCTCCGGAGGTGGATGTCTCTTTGCTTTCACCCCTTCAAAGAACTCCTTCACATGGGTCCGCACAATCGTATCGTTTTCCTCCTCGGTCCTCTTGTACGGTAACTTCTCTAGAGGCTTAAGAGGTGGACCATATCTGTATTGCCCCCCGCCTCTGGTTGTGCTGCTAGACGCCGGAGCAGACGGAGCGGCTGCGGCATCTCTCTTCTTTCGTGCTTGCTTACGAGGCAGAGGAGAAGGAGTACGACGTTGCTTGGTGGAAGCCACGCTGCTTCTCCGCTGAGATGGCGGGGTAGCTTCGGGGGAAGCTTCGGCAGGTCGTTTGCTGCGATCTGCTGCTTCTCGTTCCTCTTCTCGTTCCTCTAGCCCCATTACCCTTTCGTGCAGCGCCTGCAGTTGGCCCTGCTACAGTTTCTTCCTCCTCTCGTGGGTTTTGTAACCCCCTGCGTCCGGAAAACCAACCTTCCACGGAATGGAGCCTGGTGTGCCTCGTGTCCGTCCAGGGTGCTCAGGATTCCAGAGGGACATTGTGAGCTTGTCCTTCTCCCTGTCTGGTACGAACGTCCTTTTCTGCGCTACATTGATATAGTGTCGAAGGTTCTTGACTGGTATTTCTAGTTGCTCGTTCGTCCAACGGCACATCCCTGATACAGGGTCCAAGGTTCCGCCAGCCCCGAAGAACCAAGTCCGGCAACGGTCTGGCCATCTCATTGTCTCTGGTTCGATCCCTTTTTCAAGCAGATCATTCTCAGCCTTGGACCACTTAGGCCGGGCTTTGAGGTAGCCACCTGACCCCGTGCGATGGTGAAGCTTCTTCTTCGCAGCATTTTGCTTGTTCGTCGCCGACATCTTCTTACTCTTTTCCGATGTCTTGTGGGCCACAAATGCGGGCCAGTGATCTTTGATCTTCTCATATTTGCTGATGAATTCTGGTGTCTTTTTTTTTTGACAAAATGGTTCAACTCTTTCCTCCACCTCCTGAATAGGGTTGCCATCTTCTTAAGAGTACAAGACTTGATTAATTGCTCTTTAACTGGCTTCTCCGGATCCTCCTCTGGCGGTAGGGTGAAATTTGCCTTCAGCTGAGTCCAAAGATCTTCTTTCTGCATATCATTGACATAAGACACCTCAGGGTCGTTCTTAGGCTTATACCATTGGTGGATGCTGATCGGGATCTTGTCCCTAACAAGAACCCCGCACTGAGCAGAAAATGCGTTCTTTGTCCGGATGGGTTATGTGGTAGCTATGTTAATTGATGCATTCATTCTTCAGGACTCGTCTCCTTACCGAAGTTGTGCTCGATCCGGAGGGCTAGAAATTAAAAGGAAGAAAGACGAGAGTAATTAATATGTGTACATATACCAAAACAATGAATGCATCAATTAACTAGTCAGCACAGGCTTAACTAATATATATATACTTGGCCGAACTCGGTTCGGTCACCGGAGCAGCCAGCACGGTCTCCTTCTTGTACCTCCATTGGGTCATCACCGGAGCCATCATGAACATAGCCCTCTTCTTGTACCGGAATTAATGGGCCGGAGCCATCATGAACATAGCCCTCTTCTTCACCCAGTCCTTCCTCACCAACGACGTCGATGAAAAATGACGCAACAACATCAGTTCCTTCTGCGATCATCTCCCCCAACATCGCTTCTGTTGCTTCGTCTCGGTAGTGCTCCATAGTTTCTGCAAATATTTACAACATGTCAATTATTATTCAAAAACATGGTACAGATGGATATATATTAGTGGCAAACGTAGAATTAGCTAGCTAATCACAATAAGGAATCATGTTAGTGGCCTCGACGCTACTTCTCTAGGGTTTGGGATCGCCTCGACACAACGCTTCAAGGGTTTGGGGTGGCCTTGACGACAACGCACTTTTAACTTGGTAAATTTGGGTGGCCTCGAGAGTTTTGGTCGAGCGAGAGGGCCGAGGGGGGTGCTGCCGTTGTATAGGTTATCACGGTCGAGAGGGGGTATATATATAGACCGCCCTTCATGTCGAAGTTATCTCGAAGGGGCGGCGAGGGCGAAGACGAGCAGCATGACGGCGACAGACCCGATAAAACATAAGAAAACGAAGAAGAGATAAAAAGAGGAGAAGAAGAAAGGAATAGAGGAGAAGATCGAAGAAAAAAAAGAAGAAAAAAAGAGGAGAAGAAGAAAGGAATAGAGGAGAAGAAGAAAAAAATAGAATTCTAATTTTTTCTTCTTCTCCTCTATTCCTTTCTTCTTCTCCTCTTCCTTTTCTTCTTTTTTGTTCTTCTTATTTATTTCTCCTCTATTCCTTTCTTTCTTCTTCTCCTCTTATTTTTCTTCTTCTCCCTCGAGAAAGGAAAATAATTGAGGAAAAGGAAGAAAAGAGGAAGAAGGAAGAGAAGGAAGAAGAAGAAGAAAGGAATAGAGGACAAGAAGAAAAAATAGAAAAAAATCTATTTTTTCTTCTTCTCCTCTTCTTTTTCTTCTTTTTTCTTCTTCTTATTTATTTCTCCTCTTCTTTTCCTCTCCTCTTCTTCTCTTTTCTTCCTCTTCTTATTTTCCTTTTTCCTCTCATTCTTTTTCTTCTTCTTCTTTCTTCTTCCTTCTTCCTCTTTTCTTCCTTTTCCTTATTTTACTTTTTCCTCTACACTAACCTAATTAAAATGCACTAACCTAAAATCGATATCTACTAACAACCTAAATAAAAATTAATACATATATGAAAAAACATATATAAACAAAAAAATGCTATGAACATTATATTCATACATATATATAGCCACATCCATTCATCATATAGCTACCACATACATATATACATTAATTATATATATGAAAAAAAATGCAATGAACAAAAAAATACACATGTATGTATGAAAAAAAGCACTGAACACATAGCCTCGACGGCGGCGGCGCACAACGGGGGCGGCCGGCGAGGGCGACGGCGGCGGCGGCGACGACCACGTACGGCG
>NC_057813.1:718569645-718570465 GCF_018294505.1 Triticum aestivum
GGGCGGCGTCAGGGGCGCGCGGACGGAAGCGGGGCGGCGCGCGAACGGCGTCTGGGCGGCAGGCGCCGTCGGGGCAGCGGACGGCGTCGATCTGGGCAGCCTGGCGGTGTCGATGAGCTCGGCGTCGTCGGGCGGCAACTGGCGATGTGTTCGTCAAATTTTCCTAAGTGTTGTATATATAGCAAGGGCATTGGTCCCTGTCCGTGACTCCAACCGGGACTAATGCCCCCGTTAGTCCCGGTTGGTACCACCAACCGGGACCAAAGGCCTCTTTTCAGCAGCCCAACGGGCGGGAAGCGGCGACCTTTGGTCCCGGTTGGTGGCACCAACCGGGACTAAAGGGTGGGCATTGGTACGGTTGGTGCCACGAACCGGTACCAAAGGACCCTGTGCTGCCAGCGTCGGGGCCAAAGTTTAGTCCCACCTCGCTAGTTGAGAGGGGCGCGCAGTGGTTTATAAGCTCCACTGCTGCACCCCTCTCGAACTCCTCTCCTAGGCTTGCGGGCCTATTTGCTACTGCTTTGCCTGATGGGCCTGCTGGGCCTACTGCGGGCCTGAATCCTGGCCTATGGTAGGGTTTCTAGTCGTATTCAGGCCATGGGGGCCCAGTAGGAGGCATTTTTTTGTTTTCTTTCTTGCTTTATTTATTTTATTTTGTTTCTACTTACAACAAAATACTTATTGTTGCTATTTTTAATTATTTTCTAGTTTTTTTGTTTTGTTTTCTGCATTATTTATTTTCTTTTGTTTTTTGCTTTATTTTTTAATTCTTTTTGCTTTTAGTTTTGGAAAAATTATAAACTTTCTGTTAGTGCCATTA
>NC_057813.1:718570807-718589455 GCF_018294505.1 Triticum aestivum
TTTTGTTTGTACTTACAACAAAATACTTATTGTTGCTATTTTTAATTGTTTTTTGTTTTGTTTTCTACATTATTTATTTTCTTTTGTTTTTTGCTGTATTTTTTAATTCTTTTTGCTTTTAGTTTTAGAAAAATTATAAACTTTCTGTTAGTGCCATTAGTTTTCAAATTTGAAAACACTTTTTTTGTTTTTTTGTTTTCTTTCTTGCTTTATTTATTTTATTTTGTTTCTACTTACAACAAAATACTTATTGTTGCTATTTTTATTTATTACGAGGGCCGAACCATAAGACATTAAAGCATTTCAAATGAACTCTGAAAAAGTTGAAAGTTGGCATGGTATCATAAATTCACCCACACATAGCATGTGCATGTACAAAACGGACAATGGTATCATACTCGTGTGTTACAAAGTTGGCATGGTATCATCATAATAGTTGCGGGAGGAAGTCATCACTTTTTCTTCGCTTGTGTCATTTGCTTATTGCGCCGTAACCATGGATAATCTTCATCGCTTATGAGGATGTTGGGGTCAGCCTCGACTTTGAAGGGAGGAATTTCATGAAACTTTTCATAATCTTCAGATATGTCTATCTTGCCCTCCACTCCCACGATGTCCCTTTTTCCTGAAAGAACTATGTGGCGCTTTGGCTCATCGTATGATGTATTCGCTTCCTTATCTTTTCTTTTTCTCGGTCTGGTAGACATGTCCTTCACATAGATAACCTGTGCCACATCATTGGCTAGGACGAACGGTTCGTCAGTGTACCCAAGATTTTTCAGATCCACTGTTGTCATTCCGTACTGTGGGTCTACCTGTACCCCGCCTCCTGACAGATTGACCCATTTGCACTTAAACAAAGGGACCTTAAAATCATGTCCGTAGTCAAGTTCCTATATGTCCACTATGTAACCATAATATGTGTCCTTTCCCCTCTCGGTTGTTGCATCAAAGCGGACACCGCTGTTTTGGTTGGTGCTCTTTTGATCTTGGTCAATCGTGTAAAATGTATTCCCATTTATCTCGTATCCTTTCCAAATCGTAACAGTCGAAGATGGTCCCCTGGACAACAAGTACAGCTCATCACAAACAGTGTTGTCACCTCTGAGACGTGCTTCCAACCAACTGCTGAAAGTCCTGATGTGTTCACATGTAATCCAGTCGTCGCACTGCTCCGGGTGTTTGGAGCGCAGACTGTTCTTGTGTTCATCGACATACGGGGTCATCAAGGTAGAGTTCTGTAGAACTGTGTAGCGTGCTTGAGACCAAGAATATCCGTCCCTGCATATTATTGAGTCCCTTCCAAGCGTGCCTTTTCCAGTCAATCTCCCCTCATACCGCGATTGAGGGAGACCTATCTTCTTAAGGCCAGGAATGAAGTCAACACAAAACCCGATGACATCCTCTGTTTGATGGCCCATGGAGATGCTTCCTTTTGGCCTAGCGCGGTTACGGACATATTTCTTAGGACTCCCATGAACCTCTCAAAGGGGTACATATTGTGTAGAAATACAGGGCCCAGAATGACAATCTCGTCAACTAGATGAACTAGGAGGTGTGTCATGATATTGAAGAAGGATGGTGGGAACACCAGCTCGAAACTGACAAGACATTGCACCACATCACTCCTTAGCCTTGGTATGATTTCTGGATCGATCACCTTTTGAGAGATTGCATTGAGGAATGCACATAGCTTCACAATGGCTAATTGGACGTTTTCTGGTAGAAGCCCCCTCAATGCAACCGGAAGCAGTTGCGTCATAATCATGTGGCAGTCATGAGACTTTAGGTTCTGAAACTTTTTCTCTGACATATTTATTAGTCCTTTTATATTCGACGAGAAGCCAGTCGGAACCTTCATACTAAGCAGGCATTCAAAGAAGATTTCCTTCTCTTCTTTGGTAAGAGCATAGCTGGCAGGACCTTCATACTGCTTTGGAGGCATGTCGTCTTTTTCGTGCGAACGTTGCAGGTCCTCCCGTGCCTCAGCTGTATCTTTTGTCTTCCCATACACGCCCAAGAAGCCTAGCAGGTTCACGCAAAGGTTCTTCGTCACGTGCATCACGTCAATCGAAGAGCGGACCTCTAGGTATTTCCAGTAGGGTAGGTCCCAAAATATAGATTTCTTCTTCCACATGGGTGCGTGTCCCCCAGTGTCACTCGGAACAGCTAGTCCGCCGGGACCCTTTCCAAAGATTACGTGTAAATCATTGACTATAGCAAGTACGTGATCACCGGTACGCATGGCGGGCTTCCTCCGGTGATCTGCCTCGCCTTTGAAATGCTTGCCTTTCTTTCGACATTGATGGTTGGTCGGAAGAAATCGACGATGGCCCAGGTACACATTCTTCCTGCAGCTTCCCAGGTATATACTATCGGTGTCAAGTAAACAGTGCGTGCATGCGTGGTATCCCTTGTTTGTCTATCCTGAAAGGTTACTGAGAGCGGGCCAATCATTGATGGTCACGAACAACAACGCCTTTAGGTGAAATTCCTCCTGTTTGTGCTCATCCCACGTACGTACACCATTTCCATTCCACAGCTGTAAAAGTTCTTCAACTAATGGCCTTAGGTACACATCAATGTCGTTGCCGGGTTGCTTAGGGCCTTGGATGAGAACTGGCATCATAATGAACTTCCGCTTCATGCACATCCAAGGAGGAAGGTTATACATACATAGAGTCACGGGCCAGGTGTTGTGATTGCTGCTCTGCTCCTCGAAAGGATTAATGCCATCCGCACTTAAAGCAAACCATACGTTCCTTGGGTCACTTGCAAACTCATCCCAGTACTTTCTCTCGATTTTTCTCCACCGTGACCCGTCAGCGGGTGCTCTCAACTTCATGTCTTTCTTGCGGTCCTCACTGTGCCATCGCATCAACTTGGCATGCTCTCTGTTTCTGAACAGATGTTTCAACCATGGTATTATAGGAGCATACCACATCACCTTCGCAGGAGCCCTCTTCCTGGGGGGCTCGCCGTCAACATCACCAGGGTCATCTCGTCTGATCTTATACCATAATGCACCGCATACTGGGCATGCGTTCAGATCCATGTACGCACCGCGGTAGAGGATGCAGTCATTAGGGCATGCATGTATCATCTGCACCTCCAATCCTAGAGGGCATACGACCTTCTTTGTTGCGTATGTACTGTCGGGCAATTCGTTATCCTTTGGAAGCTTCTTCTTCAATATTTTCAGTAGCTTCTCAAATCCTTTGCCAGGCACAGCATTCTCTGCCTTCCACTGCAGCAATTCCAGTACGGTATCGAGTTTTGTGTTGCCATCTTCGCAATTGGGGTACAACCCTTTTTTGTGGTCCTCTAACATGCGATCAAACTTCAGCTTCTCCTTTTGACTTTTGCATTGCGTCCTTGCATCGACAATGACCCGGCGGAGATCATCATCATCGGGCACATCGTCTGGTTCCTCTTGATCTTCAACAGCTTCGCCTATTGCAGCATCATCGTGCACATCGTCTGGTTCCTCTTGATCTTCAGTAGCATCACCGTATTCAGGGGGCACATAGTTGTCATCGTACTTTTCTTCTTCGCCGTCTTCCATCATAACCCCTATTTCTCCGTGCCTCGTCCAAACATTATAGTGTGGCATGAAACCCTTGTAAAGCAGGTGGGAATGAATGATTTTCCGGTCGGAGTAAGACTTCGTATTCCCACATATAGGGCATGGACAACACATAAAACCATTCCGCTTGTTTGCCTCAGCCACTTCGAGAAATTCATGCACGCCCTTAATGTACTCGGAGGTGTGTCTTGAACCGTATATCCATTGCCGGTTCATCTGCATGCATTATATATAATTAAGTGTGTCAAAAATTATTATAGAACATCATGAATAGATAATTAAGTGACCAAATTAATAGAAGTTCATCATCACATTAAAACCAAAGTACATACATAGTTCTCATCTAACAACATAAAGCTCTGCAGAGCATCTAATCTAAATAAACCATACATTGAAACTATGTAAAACATTTCAATGCGAAAACAAATGCGATCATAATCGCAACCAATGTAACAACTGATCCAACGGCATAATGATACCAAGCCTCGGTATGAATGGCATATTTTCTAATCTTTCTAATCTTCAAGTGCATTGCATCCATCTTGATCTTGTGATCATCCACGACATCCGCAACATGCAACTCCAATATCATCTTCTCCTCCTCAATTTTTCTAATTTTCTCCTTCAAGAAATTGTTTTCTTCTTCAACTAAATTTAACCTCTCGACAATAGGGTCGGTTCGAATTTCCGGTTCAACAACCTCCTAGATAAATAAAATCTATGTCACGTTGGTCGGCATAATTGTCATAAACAATAGATGAAACAATAGTTATGAAAAGATAATATATACCACATCCGAATCATAGACAGGACGAGGACCGACGGGGGCGGATACCAAAACCATCGCACTATATAAGATGCAATAATAAAAGTAAGAAAATTATACAAGTATCTATATAAACATACAAGTAAGAATATTTTTTTCCTTTCAGAAAGAAGATAAGAACAAGAGGCTCACCACGGTGGTGTCGGCGACGAGATCGGCGCGGGCGATCGACGGCGGTGAAGACGGGGACAGGACGTGACAGACCGCTAAACCTAGACAAATATTGAGGAAAATGGAGCTTGGAGGTCAAGCTTGGAGAGGAGAAAGCTTAAGTAGTGTGCCTCGGGCATTCCATCGAACACCTCGTGTGCATAGGAGGTGAGCTAGAGCACCACAAAGCTCTCTCCTCGCCGGCCACGAAAAATAGAGCAATGAGAGTGCTCTGCTCACGGGCGAGGGGTATATATAGGCAATTAATTGGTCCCGGTTCGTGACTTGAACCGGGACTAAAGGGAAGCCTTTGGTCCCGGTTCAGGCCACCAACCGGGACCAATGGTGGTGGGCCAAGACCAAGGCACATTGGTCCCGGTTCGTCCCTCCAACCGGGACCAAAAGGTCCAGACGAACCGGGACCAATGGCCCACGTGGCCCGGCCGGCCCCCGGGGCTCACGAGTCCAATGCCCCCATTGGTCCCGGTTCTGGATTGAACCGGGACTAATGGGCTGACCCGGCCTGGACCATTGCCCCCTTTTCTACTAGTGCTATGTGGTGAGGTTATATTACACATGGTCACATCTAGCACGCCAACGCCATAGCACTTCAATGGTGACGAACTGCACAATGATGATGAAGTTCTTCACTGCAAGGCGTGGCGCCGGCTTGGCAACTGTCATGTTGCCTATTTTAACCACACCAACTCTGTGCTTTCGCACGTAGTTGGCGTAAGCTTCTTCCGTCACATGCCTTGTCTTGAACCCTCTATGGCTACTGTTATTGTAAGATGCCACTTGTTCACTGCAAGCTTCCCATGAACTGTAAACCCCTGGTGCCCTCCCGAGTCCCTACGAACACCGCATATCATTTGTCCTAGCAGTCCACAAGAGTAGCAGTTGAAGTAGCAAGAAAAAGAACAATCAAGAAGCAAGCAATGAAGTAGAAGTAGTAAGCATGCATGATCATATGACATAGCAAGTTCTAACCTAGCACTACTATGGTGTCATCCTACCGTCACCACATCCAAAAGAGGGTGTCATCCTACCACCGCAAGTTCATGATCACCCTGAGGATCACCGTGAGGGGTTAGTATATACCACCTCACCAAAATATACAGACCATCAGATTGTTTTCAAGCCCTAGATACACAAAATATACAGGCCATCGCCGTCGAGAATTATGCATGTGGCACCAGAAGCAAGCTCTAGTACTAGTTCTTGCCCAGCTAGCTCCTGGGCCACAACACCCTGTGGGCGTCTGCCATGGCAACAAACCCAACACCCTGGGCCTTGTTGTCCAGGAGGTGGCTGAAAGCTGCCATGAGAGCCTCGTCGCTGAAGCAACCTTGATCCATGGCGGCGATGTATAGGCAGGGTGGACGTTGATGGCCTTTCTCTCGCTAATGGCGGTTGCCACCTCCTTCACTGTCTCAGTCATGCTGCTGAAGACATTGATCTCCTCCTCCATCAGGTTGCCCCTCTTCCTCGTGCTATCGAGCACACAGGGACATGCTCAAATGGCTTGTTAGGGCCATCAAGGACTGCCTCTACATCCGGATTGCCTGGGAACACCGGCATGTGAGAACCGAGAGGCCACCGAAGCCCATGGCATGCTTGCCAGTTGCCATGCCGAAGGAAAAGATGTCCTGCATCTGGTTGTGGTTCTACATGGGTGTGTTGAGGAACTCAGCATCCTTGGTGTGGTCCTAAGATAGAAGCAGAAGGGTTGTTAGTTGCTACAAGGTAATGACAATCTGCAAAACAAGAGGATAGTGAGATAAACGCGGCATGGTTGGTGTAGTGCTCTGCCTCTAGAATATATTTGGCCATGGGCCGGGCCGGGCCGGGCTTGAAAAATCCCACGGCAGAAAACTGAGGCCCAGGCCCTCCCAAGCCCAATCACTGGGCCTACTTTTCAAGCCCAAGCCCGGCCCATCTGGTAAAAATCCCTAAAAATCCCTTAGGGCTTAGGGCCGTGGGCCGGGCCTCTTCCTTAAAATGACAATATGCCAAGCCCAAGCCCGTCCAGGCCCTACTGATGGGCTCAAAACTCAGGCCCAAGCCCGGCCCATGGGCAAGCCCATCGGGCCTAGGCCCTGGATTTTAGGGCCGGGCCTGGGTAGGCCGACAGGGCCGGGCCTGAGATGGCCAGGACTACTCCAGAACGATAGAGCAAGTGCTCTGATCCTAGGAGGCGCCGCTAAGGTCTCTGAGCTTGGATACTTGGATCCATCGAGCTCTCCGCTTCCTCAGGTGGTTGTACACCTGGGTGGCGGTCACCTCCGGGCCACATAACTCAAATACCTACTTCGCAACGGTGTTCAAGTGCACCTCCTTGAAGCCCTTGTCAGTCCTAACCCACTAGAGATGAGCGCGCACATCTTGTTCAGCACGAACATGGACATGAACGGTTGCCACTTCATGTTGTTCCCCCTACCATCCTTCTTGGCCTTCAGTGCAGCGGCAGCAAATTGGCTCAACAAGCACAATAGGCACAAAGCAAGAAGGTGAAACCTCAAACACCTCTGAATCAGCAGGCATGTTCTCATCGACGAGGGTCTGCGAGTCCTCGACATAGGAGGCCACAAACTGGTTGTCTGACAGTAGATATAATGCAAAACCAAAATAAGAATAGGTTTACTACAGTACTTATAGTAGTGGTTTGTTTTATTACACTAACAGATCTCATGAAGGTTTTGTTTGAGTTTTGCGTGATTGAAGTTTTGAAGTTTTGGGTGATCTTACGATGGATGAAGGAATAAGGATTAGCAAAAGGCTAAGCTTGGGGATGCCCGAGGCACCCCAAGACAATATTCAAGAAGTAGCAAGCAACTAAGCTTGGGGATGCCCCGAGTGGCATCCCCGCTTTCTTCTAACAACCATCGGTATTTTACTTGAAGCTATATTTTTATTCGTCACATAATATGAGTTTTGCTTGGAGCGTCTTGTATGATATGAGTCTTTGCTTGTTTTGCTTTGTGTTCTAAGTATTGAATCCTTGCTGGACACACCTTTTTGAGAGAGCCAAAAATTATTCTATGCTTGCTCCTATGCTTCACTTAAATTTTTAGAGCCATGGATTTGCTCTAGTGCTTCACTTCTATCTTTTTGAGCACGGTGTGCTTTGTTATTTTTGAAGAAATGCTCTCATGCTTCACTTGGATTTATTTGGGAGTTAGTAAAATTTGAAGAAATTCTCTCTTGTTTCACTTAGATTATTTTGAGAGAAAGAAAAAAAATATGCTCATGATCTTCAATTATATCTGTTTGAGCTTATCAAAAGCAACATATAAAAATAGTCCCAAAGTGATAGATATCCAAGGAAGATATAATAAAAACTTTCATCAAGATCATTGGATAAAATACACATGATTCTTAGTAATGGTTTTGAGATATGACGATATGATATGTGAGTTATGTTGATGAGTAATTGTGCTTTAGTAAGAATATAGATGTTAAGGTTTGTGATTCCCTTTGCAAGCACGAAAGTCAATAGTTATGCAATGAAATGTGTATCCTACTTATGGTGCATTATTCAGTGTTACTTATGCTTAATGCTTGCGTACGAGATTTTTTGCTTTTTGGTTGGTCGCTTCTCAATATTTTTTCTAGCCTTCATTTTGCACTAAGTATGATCACTACTTGTGCATCCAGAATCCTTTAAACCAGTTTTGCGTTATGAGTCCACTATAGCTACCTATATGCGAAATTTCCATGCCGTTCTAAGAAAATTTGCATGTGCCTTCTCTAATTTTCAAAATATTTCTTTTGTGTGCTCTACCGCTCGCGAGGCGGTGAAGGGTGACCAATATTTTCCATGCTAGATATGTTATTCTCACGATGAGTGTTTATTCACTTGTCATTGCACGAGAGTACAGCAAAGATATTAGGGATGCCCTGTATCGAAATGAATAATGAATTTACTTTGTGTTGTCAAATAATAAATTCCTTGGAAAGTGTTGGTATGGAGGGCAACCGTGGATTCGGCTAGCCATGGAAAGTGAAAGTAATGGTGTAAAAAGGAATAAACTTTATTTTCTATTTGGGAACTGCCTATGATGTATCTAGCATGAAAAGTATTGCGATCTCTAAGTCGTTTTCGTTGGTGGGAAAAGTATGCCTCTCAAAAATATTTTTTATCTCTCAATTTAAGCTTTGAGCTCTGGCACCTTTACAAATCCCTACTTCCCTCCGCGAAGGGCCTTTCTTTTACTTATGCAATTTTTATTTTGAATTTGATTCTCCATCTTCTCTTATAAAGCACCAACTAAGGGGCACTATGATCGTATTTGAGCATTGGGTGTAGCTACTATTCGAGTGTGTTTCATGATTGGATCAATGATTGAGCATAATGGGCTAGGGATAACTCGCTTTAATGTTGATATTTTGAAAGACATGGTTTCTTGTTGGTATGCTTGAGTATTAAAGTCTTCATCTCAAAACTAGACTATTGCTTTGAATCAGATAAAAGTCCATATGTCAATGCTATAAAGAAAAGAAATGTGATGAACATGTTAGGAAGCATTCCACATCAAAAATTCTGTTTTTATCATTTACCTACTCGAGGACGAGTAGGAATTAAGCTTGGGGATGTTGATACGTCTCCAATGTATCTATAATTTTTTTATTGTTCCATGTTGTTATATTATCATTCTTGGATGTTTTACACTCATTTTATAGTCATTTTATATCATTTTTGGTACTAACCTATTGACATAGTGCCCAGTGCCAGTTGTTGTTTTCTGCATGTTTTTTACATCCCAGGAAATCAATATCAAACTGAATCCAAACGCAGTGAAACTTCTTCAGGATTTTTTTTGGGCTAGAAGACATCCAGTGGGCCAAGGTTGCACCTGGGGGTGCCTCAAGGAGATCAGCACCCACCGGGGCTCGCCAGGAGGCTCAGGCGCGCCCTGGTGGGTTGGGCCAACCTCGGGTGCCCCCTGAACCGCCTTTTTGCTCTATAAATACCCCAATATTCCAGAAACTCTAGGGGAGTCGACAAAAATCAATTCCAGCCGTCACAAAGTCCAGAACCACCAGATCCAATCTAGACACCATCACGGAGGGGTTCACCACTTCCACTGTTGCCTTTCCGATGATGCGTGAGTAGTCCTTTGTAGACCTACGGGTCCGTAGTTAGTAGCTAGATGGCTTCCTCTCTCTCTCTCTCTCTTGATTATCAATACAATGGTCTCTTGGATATCCATATGACGTAAGTCTTTTTGCGGTGTGTTTGTTGGGATCCGATGAACTTTGAGTTTAAATCAGATCTATGATCTTATCCATGAAAGTTATTTGAGTCTTCTTTGATCTCTTATATGCATGATTGCTTATAGCCTCGTATTTCTTCTCCGATATTTGGGTTTTGTTTGGCCAACTTGATCTATTTATCTTGCAATGGGAAGAGGTGCTTTGTGATGGGTTCGATCTTACGGTGCTTGATCCCAGTGACAGAAGGGGAAATGACATGTATATATCGTTGCTATTAAGGATAACAAGATGGGGTCTAATTCTACATAAATAGATATTGTCTACATCATGTCATCGTTCTTATTGCATTATTCTGTTTTTCCATGAACCTAATACACTAGATGCATGCCGGATAGCGGTCGATGTGTGGAGCAATAGTAGTAGATGCAGGCAGGAGTCGGTCTACTAATCTTGGACGTGATGCCTATATAATGATCATTGCCTGGATATCGTCATGATTATTCGAAGTTCTATCAATTGCCAAACAGTAATTGTTTTCCCACCGTTTGCTATTTTTTTCTCGAGAGAAGCCACTAGTGAAACCTACGGCCCCCGGGTCTCTTTTCATCATATTTTCCTTTGCGATCTATTTTCCTTCGCATTTATTTTCAGATCTGTTAAATCAAAAACACAAAAATACCTTGCTGCAATTTATTTATTCCGCGATCTGTTTATCCTATCTACCACTTTTATCTCATGTTATTTGCCTATCTTGGGGCGTCGTACCCGAAAGGGATTGACAACCCTTTTAATATGTCGGGTTGCGAGTATTTGTTATTTGTGTGAAGGTGTTCTTTACGTGGTGTGAAGAGGTTCTCCTACTGGTTCGATAACCTTGGTCTCATCACTGAGGGGAATACCTACCGTCGCTATACTGCATCATCCCTTCCTCTTTGGGGAAATACCAACGTAGTTCTAGCAGACATCAATCTCCCTCTAGGTTGAGACCATTTCCAAATGAAGTTTCTCCCTCCACATAGATTGTGGAGTTCATTTTTGCAGAAATTATTTTTTAATGGTCTCATGAATTCCCACAAAATCAAGCTTTCTACTACCAATAATGTCTCTAATAAAGTTTCTCTTGGTATCAGGTCCAATCCCCCTCACATTCCAGAACATGCCTATCATGGTAGCAACCAAGATTTTTAGAAATTACTTTATTTTTTCCTTCTATTAAGTCCTCCTATTTTAACAGGTGACTTCCCATAGGATAATCCTAGTGAGTCAGAGCTGCTTTTTCCCACTAGTAAATATGTTTTTGAGATGAGAAAAATAATCCATCTCCAAAGCAGAATCAGAGTGATCATCATCAGAACATAGTTCTTTAATATCAATATCTCCAGTATCAATCAGCTCTAAGTTGTTATCATTATTGGAATCTCCTTTTTTGTTAAGTTTTTGATTATAAAAGTCTTGTCTACTCTGCTCCATATTTCTAATAATTTCTATATTCTGATCCAGCATCTAAATAGAGCATCGTAAATCAATCCTTACCTTGTCAGCCATAAACATCAAAGAAGTATTATCATGAAGAATTTCAGAAGATTTACCATAGTTATCTTTAGCAGCAGCCCTTTCTTTAGCTAGATCTTCAATTTTTGCATCTTGTTTGTCCACCAATCTGTCACACCTCCTCAAGTTATCTTCTGAAGTGTTATCAGTCTCTTTTTCTTCACCTTCTCCCCCACTTTTCATCCAAGCTTTGTGCCAAAGGGGACAAACTCCTGACTAGCATTGTAATCAACTGGTTCCACATAATTGTTAACACCCTCTTCCTGTTTATTGCTTTCATCGTTTTTAATCTCATCATCAGTGATCTCCTCCAATTCTCTTTCTCTAGCTTCCCAGAATTTAATCTTGCTCACACAGGTGTCAATGATTGCTTGTTGCTTGTTCACCACATCTAGCAAGTGTTTCCTTTCTTTTTCAAGATCAGCAATTTTGACCTCCTCTTTTGCTTTCAGGGCCTTTTGCCTAGCTCTTTCCTCCTACAGCTTGAAAAAAACTTTTCCTAGATCAGCTTCCACTTTTTACCTGGCTTCCATCTCTCTAATGTGATCCCTCCGGACAGCTTTCAATTCTTCATTAGTTTCCTTCATCTCCTCATATTGACTTAGGCTCATACTACCCAAACTGATCATCTCCTTTGTGCCTTCCACCTGATAATGAGACCATTTGTGTCTTTTCCTCATCTCCTCTTCCTGATTACCCAACTCAACATCTTCCATGCCATGTTTTTTCTGTTCACCATACCATCCAACTTCAACCACCATCTGTAAATCTGGTCTTACTCTATAAATCATCAAGTTTTTGCCTGTGATTTCTGTGTAAGCTGGAATATTCTCATGATCTCTGACTCCAACTTTAGCTCTGACCTCATCTTGTGTGATTGTGTTCATATCAATTTCCAACACTGGTCCACTTCACTCATTCCAAAAAAAGTCTGAAACATTCAGGCACCTTATCAAACTTGACCCACACAGTATGTAACTTGCCAATGGCATGTGTGTCAAAACCCCAATTACTAACATTGATAATGGCCCCTATGCCCAACAGATTGAAGTCATTGCACTGTATCAGCTCCATCAATCTCCCTTTGCATGGAAACCTCACCAGAAAAGTGTTATCAATTTGCCTCCTGCACCTCCACTGCCAATTCCAATTAAACATATAATGCATTCTGTCTATCAACTGAGTCTCATTCACTTCTCCTGACACCACTGTCACTAGTGCCATGGGGTTGGGATTTTCAACATCCAGCACCTCCTTAGAACTTTGAACAAGAAGAACCCCAAGCCCTTTTGCAGCATAACCTACAAATTTTGGAACTGGCTTCATCTGCTTCAACCAATTACAATCATCAGTAGTATGATTATTTTTTCCACAAATCACACAGTGCCCCGGCATACAATCCTTGGTAGCATGTCCAGGGTTCTTGGATTTGTTGCACAGATAGGTAGCATTTCCACCCATAGCATTTCTCCCACCATCTGTATTATTTCTTGGATATGAACTATCTTTGTACTGTCTACTTCTCTGAAAACCATCCTCTTTGTTACCAGTGTTGTTTTCAAACCATCTCATCCCTGCAGCTATGTTTACCTCTCCTCTAGCATGGGGCTCCTCCTTTCTTTGTTGAAACTCTCTGTCCAGCCTGATCTGAGAACTGCTTTCCTCACCTCTCATCTTCCCATTCCCCCCAAGGACAGCAGAATTCTGAGCAAGCTGGGCCAAAAGGTTGTTGAGCCATACATGTTGCTGCGTCAGATAGGGATGGCAATGGGTAGGGTATGGGCGGGTATGACCTTCTTCTGCCCAAACCCATACCCACAGAAACCTTCTATACCCACCTGTTTCAGTACCCATGGGCATAAATTGATACCCATGCCCATACCCATCGGGTATCCTATACCCAATGGGTATCCAATGGGTACAATCTATGGTATTTAAAATTTTAAAAAGTAGAGAAATGAGTCTAAAATTCAAGTGACGATGGGTGAGTAATATAGCATCGATGTGGCCTCCTCCGGTGAGTGGCATCTTGGATAAATCAAGTGATTATGAGAAATGGTTAGTGGTACCCCGATGCTATGAGAGGCGGCAATGGGAATTGGGGGTCGCTAGATCGAGAGATGGACAGGTGTTCGATGATGATAAGTTGAGATTTCATCACTTCAAGGAGACACATATGACGTAGGAGGAGTAGCGAGCAAGTACCTGTGGCCCTATTTGCTATGGCCGGTTTAGGGAATAAGAGATTTAGGGTGGGCCATGAGAGTTAGATGTTGACTCCACATATCACAGGAGTTAGTTTCTTTTAACATTGTTTGTGGGTATCCATTAGGTGACCCATGGGCGCAATTTCATACCCATGCCCTACCCATATATTTTGCGGGTATGGATACCCATTACCCGTGGGTACAAAACCTCTCCAAGTCTTGCCCATGCCCATTGTTTTCGGGTAGGGTACCCATGGGTACCCATACCCATGGGCAAAACTGCCATCCCTAGCGTCAGATCCACTCCACTAGCTCCCTGATTCAGCTCCCCCATATGCTTTTCTTTGGGAATCAACCTATCTTCCCCTTCTTTGGACTCCTTGGATTTCTCCAAATCATCATCTCCCAGCAGATCTTTGGTCCCTTGCTTGTAGCTAGGGTTTCTGGAGTTGCGTGCCTTCGGATTAATCTCATATTTGTCTTTATCAAAGGACTTGCGGGTGTAGTTCTCTCTCCCCCTCCTCACGTTTTTTGTATTGCCATCCTTCTCTTCCCCCTCTGTTGAATCTCCCCCTCCCCCTCCAAATATGCCAAAGCCTCTGTTCATGTGGTCTTCTCTCTCCGGCGGCTCACCCACGAACCCTAGTCTGGATTCTTCTTCTCCGCTCTCACATACAGATAGAGGGAGATGAGTATTTATATATAGAAGGGCCGGAGCTGGCTAGCCCATTGGGCCTCTCCACCCCACCAAAAAAAGACCTCACCTCGTCACCCCTTGTTGGGCCTGGGTCTAAGGCCCAGTCCTCAACCAGCCCGTCCCCAATCTTATTAATTTTTTTATATGTTTTTCTCCTCCCCCATGGTTTATTGCTGTGTAATCAGCTTTAACCTCACAATTCCCCACCACCAGAATATGTGAATCCAACTCAATCTCCGACTAGAAGTCTGGGATGGGTACAATAGAATTCATTTTGGATTTAACCTCTTCTCCACTCATATAAATCTTTTGATTCAAAGTCACATTGGCAATTCGATCGTTTTTCGTAAGAGTATCAAAATCAGGTGGCAATGCATCCTTATTTTCAGAAAAAAAAAATATTATTTCTAATCACTTTATTATGAATAGATTTTCTTAGCATTTTCCTCCTACTACCATTCCCCTTAGTCTAAACATCACCAGAATCTGAAAGCAAATATTTGTCAGCTTGTGATCGAGTAATACCTGAATCCTCTGACGAGCTCCCAGAATCCTCGTCGGACTCCTCCCCAGCCAGCAACCAGAAGCGATTGCCGGCGGGGGAGCAGCCTAATCCGCAATGTGCAATGTGCAACGATGTTCTGAAGTGCAGTCAAGAACGAAAATGTTGAAGACAAGTTTTTAGCAATATCACATTGGACAATGCCTGGTGCCATGATTAAGTTGTTGAGAGCTAACTTGTTGGAAAAGCGCATGCTAGTGGGCAAGGCAAGCTAATTCGTACTAGACTACCAGTATACAAAGCTATGTATTGTGGGTAGTTGGGTGATCAATCACGCATCACGTTCTTACCTATCTACTCTCATTTGGCCCCAAGTGCAACTTGTACCAACTGATCAACTGACTCGGTTAAGATGCATGCACAATTATGGTAGTGAACACAGACAAAGAAAGCAACAAGCAACGGGTCAATATTGAACTGTTGAAGCCGGTTGGTAGGCAGGTGATACGTTGGCTATATATAAACGTGGGCGGCCAAATGTAGTAGTATATACTGAGAACTTGTCAGTGAGAACTTGACTCGATTAGTCTTGTTTTAACATATAATATGGACTGATCTAGAAATAGGGCTCCTGCTCCCAGTAGCTTAGCTAGCTTTATAAACCCCACCCCATGGCCAACATCCAATCATGTTGGGTCGGTCTCTGATTCCTACCTACCTACAGTGTTGGCGCCAGCTATGGACAGCACTAGTATCGAGATCCAAGAGATGGTGAGGAATACAAGTGACAGGCTGGAGGCCGATTTCTCCAAGCTTGGAACCAAGATCCACAAATTCCCACGAGGCCTACGGCAGGGGATCAACGAACGCTACATCACCCCGAGCTTCGTGTCCCTCGGCCCATACCACCATGGCTCAACGCACCTCCGGGAGACGGAGGAGTTGAAGCACGCAGCGGCCCACTACCTGTGCCGGAAGTCGGGTCACACAGTCGAGGAAGTCTACAGCAAAATCCTTTCCATCGCCGGTGCAGCCCGCGGCTGCTACGCTGATGATGCGGCGGCAGGTATCACCGACTCTGAATTTGCAGTAATGATGTTCCTCGATGGTTGCTATCTGCTGCACTATATGGACATGGATTTCACACGTCCTATGTTGACCAATCGGATGATCTTGTCCACGGGACCTTGCATGCTAAGGGATATCTTTCTATTGGAGAACCAACTTCCTTGGTTGGTTCTAGAGGCTCTTACGGACATTTTGATGACATCTCCTGCATATCATTTTGTGGTTGGTTATGCACAATTTTTCAATGTCACCCCTTCATCAACTTCAGATTCAAACACAAGGATCACTATGGATGAACTCGATAAGTACAAGCCGCCACATCTCCTTGGGCTCCTCCGACACTATCAGATCGGCAATATGATTGACGACGGTCGTATTGACAATCTCGCATACTTCTCCTCAGCCAGTAGTGCCATTGAGCTGGCGGAACTCGGCATCAAGCTGACCGCCACCAACAAACCATGGTTCGCAGACATGAGCATCCACATAGACCACCTCTTCGGCCAGCTCTCCCTGACGCCATTGTTCATAGATGACATCACTGCTTGCTAACTAGTCAACATGGCAGTTTACGAGGCGTATAGTGGCTTGGGTATGTGAAGAAGATGAGGGTATAGTAATTGGCAGGTGGGGCCCACGTCTCATTTGCCACATTAGTTGGTCAAAGTTGTTGATCTTCAAACCCGACAGGTGGGGTCAACCTATTGTTTTCTTTGTTTTCGTGAGCAAATCAGACAACTAGTGATCCGCGTTATAGGTTAGACGCAAAGTTGATGGTTTTTTGTGCTCTAGGACAAGTGTGATATCAAGTTGTTACTCTAGCCCAACTGTGGTGGTTTTGCATAAATGACTCACTCTAGTGGAGATCGGATCCACTGAAAAGAAGGTTGCATGTGCACTTGTACAAGTTGTACCTGCAGTGATAAAATAATAACTACTAGTACTAGAAAAATCTGCACTTCCTGAACCAAGACACGCAGCTAGCGCGCATTTGGAGGTCAGCGCCTTGATCGGCTACAACGTAACAGCAAGGCCACATGCTCGATCAGCCAGCTACAACGTGCTAACAACCGACGCCAAACAGGCAAGATTCAGCTTCCCCTATCCGTTTCCTGAGATTTCAGCCCGAACCTGGACGCTGCGACTTGTACGCAAGTTCTCCGCTCGCTCCTACTCGCAGCACTGCAGGCTTCATTCCAGAGGTAGTTCCTTTCCTGAATTGGGTTCCTTGTTTATTTCTTGATTCTTGTCTAGTTTTTGTGTGAAAAGTTAGAATCTTGCTGATGTTGGGTCGCCCGTGATTTCTACCGACAGGTGTTGGCGCCATGAACCTCACTGGTATCAAGATCCAAGAGATGGTGAGGAATACGAGGGAGAGACTGGAGGCCGATTTCTCCAAGCTTGGAACCAAGATCCACAGGTTCCCACGAGGCTTACGAGGGGTCAACGAGCGCTACATCGTCCCGAGCTTCGTGTCCCTCGGCCCGTACCATCATGGCTCACCGCACCTGCGGGAGACAGAGGAGTTGAAGCACGCGGCAGCCCACTACTTGTGCGAGAAGTCAGGCCGCTCCGTTGAGGAAGTCTATGACAAGATCCTCTCCATCGGCACTGAAGCCCGCAGCTGCTACGCCGATGGTGCAGTGGCGAAGTTCACGGACGCTGAATTTGCGGTAATGATGTTCCTCGATGGTTGCTATCTGCTGCTCTATATTACTAACGATCCTGGATGTGCTTTACTGTTAAATCGGATGACCATGTCCACAGGGCCTTGCATGGCAAGGGACATCTTTCTGCTGGAGAATCAACTCCCTTGGATGGTCCTCGAGGCTCTTTTGGAGATTGTGACACCGTCTCCAGTGTGCAATTTTATTGTTCGTTCGGCAATATATTTCGATATCATCCCACGTCCATCAAATACAAGGGTTTCTATGGATGAACTCGAGAGGTACAGGCCGCCACATCTCCTTGGTCTCCTCCGATACTATCAGATCGGCAATATGATTGCCGAAGAACGTACCAGCAATGTCCAATTCACCTCATCTGGTAGTAGTGCCATTGAGCTCGCAGAAATCGGCATCAAGCTAACTGCCAGCAACAAAACATAGTTCGCTGACATGAGCATCCATAGTGGCTGCATCTTCAGCCAGCTCTCCCTGACGCCATTATTCATAAATGACTTCACTGCTTGCTGGCTCGTCAACTTGGCAGCTTACGAGGCGTGTGTGTCCACCGGATGGCCATCCGATGGCTTCGTCATCAGCTCCTACATCTCCCTCCTGGCGATGCTCATGGACAAGGAAGAGGACGTACACGAGCTGCGAGCGAAGCACCTCCTTCGCAGCTTCATCAGCGACCATGATATGCTCGTTTTCTTCAAGGGCCTGGCTCGCGACCTGCGCCTTGGCAGTCGCTACTACGTCATCCCGGCAAAGATCGACAAGTTCAAACGTGAAAGGCCCGTGAGGGTCGCCGTACATAAGTTCGTCTACAACAACTTCAAGACGATTGTCACCGTGCTCTCTATTGTTGGTGTGCTCGCGGGTATCTTCAGAACCTTGATGAGTCTCAAGCAGCATCAGCCGTAGCAACTCGGATGAAGCATGTGTGTTTGCTAAACTGATTTCTGATTCATCTTCAGTTTTCATGCTTATTGTGGTGTGTCTTTGTGTGTAAAATTTGCTAGCCCCTTGCCCTCGATCATGAGTTGCTCGTTTTCTTCAAGAGCCTCGCGTGCCACCTGCGCCTCGGGCGCCGCTACTTTATCATTACAGGGAAGATTGACAGGTTCAAGCGTCGAAGACTTGTGAGTATCGCTGTGCATAGATTCGTATACAAAAACTT
>NC_057813.1:718665197-718687151 GCF_018294505.1 Triticum aestivum
ACGGGGAGGACGATGCCACCCGTCATGGCCGTAAAGGGCCGGATTCGGTCGAAGACCTGGCGACGATCCTGTCCGGCCTGTATAAGGGGGAGAAGGAGGATTTCCTTCGGATGAACCCGTTAAATGGGTTCTCCATGAATAATCCCCGGCCTTGGGTAAGCGAACACTCTGCGTGCCCGACTCATGCTTTTTGAAACTTAAGTTTCTTATATTGTGTTCTTCTTTCGACGCAGGAACTGCGCCGAATCGTGGAGGACATGCTAAGTCCAGCTCCGCAACCCGAGGATCCAGAGAGATCCCGGGATCCGGCCTCCGAAGAGGATCCGGACATAAAGGTGGAGCTAATCGACGGGGTGTTCCACCAGCTCAGCATGGACAATGCCTTAGTCGCCATCACGGCCGACTATCCCGGACTATATCCGGCTTCCCAGGTGATTGCGACCGAAGTCCTGACACCGTCATTCCTTCCTTGCTTATTTCTGACCACCGTATATGATGGCGCCGTGCAGGAGGCGCCCCTAGGGCGAGAAGCCGAGCTCGCGGTGGCTGACCAACAAAGGCCAGTCCGGACCAGTAGGCGGAAGAGGAGCGCGGCGCGGACTGAAACGTCACCGCAAAGGTGTTGCTCACAATTCATTATTTAGAGCAACATTCCTAGGAAGCGTTTGAGTGCTCATGACTTTTGTAGGGAAAAAAGCGCCTGCCGGACTGCGGGCGTGGAGGTTGCCAATCCAACCTCTACCAGCCAGGCTCCAGCACCTGGTCTGGAGGGGGAGGCGTGCGCAAGGCGCGAGCCGGACGTTCCTCCGACGGAGGATGCCGACAGACTGTCCGCCACCAAGTCTGAGGTGGAGAGTGCCATGAATCACAGGCGCCGCCGGACAGTATTTCGTGACGCGTGCTTCTCCCCCGAGGCGTTGAATGCCTTTAACACGGGGGACGCGCACCTTCGTGCTGCTCAAGATGGTTTTACCAGAGCCACGGAGCAGTATGTAAAAGACATACGGGTAAGAGAATTTAATAGTTGTATATGCCAGTAGCCCCCGAGATTTAAAGTAGTTATATTAACTGATTTAAGGATCATATGAAACGTAGGATCTTACCGAGAAGAATACCCAACTGTCTCAGGAGCTGCAGGAGTGCAAGGCCCAACTTGAGGCCGCACTCTCTGGCGCAGGAGGAAACACAGGGACCTCTCCTGGTAACGCATTATTTTAGAAAGATAAGTAGCGTTTGGCCTTTACGCAAGTCTAAAAAATGACGTTGCAGGTGCTGCCGGACAAGATCCGGACAGGCAAGAACTTTTGCGCCAACTGAAGGCCGGTGAGAGGGTGTTGCATAAGGTGCAGCATGAAAGGAACAAGCTCCAGGATGCCCATGCCCAGCTTGGAGAAGAGCTGAAAGGCGTTCGGGCCGAGCTGTCGGGCTCCGTTAAGGAGAATCGGCGGCTTCGTCGCGGCATCTATAGTAAGTGCTTGAGCGAACTCCTTTGAAAAGAAGAGTTCGGCGAGGAAGTCGATTTGACACAATATGTCTGCTGGTATGCTCACAGGTCGCCCTGCGGAGGAGATGCCCGTATCAACGGGTGATCAACTTCTCGAATTGTTGCAACTGATCGAATGAGTTCGGCAGGCAATGAGCGGCGTCATCCAGGCTTTATGGCCAGCCTTCTCCTTACCCGAGGGTCTTGGGGAGCTTGCAGAGAAGCTTCAGGGAGTGCGGCAGCGCTTCCATTTATGGAAGATTTCGGCCTGCCGCCAAGGTGCCAGGGAGGCCTGGGCCATGGTAAAGACACGGTACAAGAAGGCGGATCCCAACCACATGGCCGAAGTCGGACCTGTGGGGCCCGATGGGAAGGAGATCCCTGTGAGTTTAGTATACGGCCAAGTAGAGTTGGCCGCTAAATTTTCCCAACAGGACTGTAAATTATACAACCTGGTAGACAGGATTGAGGAAGAATACAATCAGTGGATTTGACAATGTATTATAAAATGACATATAAAATGCCTTCTAGCCGGATTGTAGATCGTTTGTCTTTGCCGACCTTTTCGCTTCGACCTCGGGACCCTAGAGTCCGGAGTGTGTCCGAATACCTTCTCCATTATGAAAGAACCGGGGTATGCATGGAGACCAGGCGTAGGGGTCATTAGTGCTTTATCAGACAAGTGTCCAACTAGTTATGTTATATTACATGGGTAGTAAGAAACATCTTCCAGGGAGAATAGTTCCGTTAAGGGTTCCTTTCCTCTGGGGGTGGCATGCCCTAAAGTGCATGTCAGGACTGCGAAAAAAAGCAGAAAAACATCTGGGGGGCAGATAAATAAGTGGATAAAAACCATCTTTTAAGTCACCGACCGAATATTCCCTTAAGAACGCTAGCTTTCGGCTTCACCCAGTCTGAGGTACACATCCGGCTGACCCGGCAGTAACAATTGCAGAGGTGCTCCCTTTACCTCCTAGCCGAACAATCGGGAACGTAGGGGTAAGCACAGGAGCCAGGCAACCCAGCTTGGCCAAAACTTAAGTCATATCGATGCATATAATGGTGAATAAAAGGTACATGTGGAGGCTTGACACATGTGCTGGGCATGAAGCCCTTATAATTAAGCTTCTGGTAAAGAAGCCCCCAGGTATAATGAGTGCGGATAGCACATCAATTGCGCGCGAACGATGCGCAAGTAGGCCTTTAAGGCTTTGATGAATAGGGTTGAGAAGAAAAAGATAAACAAAAGGCAGCTGAAGTAAAAAAATTTGGACGGGGGGAAAGGGACGAACTCTTAGTCCGGCGCTAGGCATAGAATCTTCGGAGGCGGGCTGCGTTCCATGGGTTCGGCTCGAGTCGGTTATCCGACGTATTTCGTAGACGGTACGCTCCGCCGGTCAAGACTTTATCGATGATGAAGGGGCCTTCCCATTTGGGCTTGAGCTTGTCCTTTTTCTTGTCCGGCGGGCGTAGAACCAGTTCGCCAACGTTGTAAGTCTTGGCCCGTACTTCTCTGCTTTGGTATCTTTGAGCATGCTGCTGATAAAATGCGGAACGAGCCTTGGCGACGTCGCGTTGTTCCTCCAATGCGTCCAAGCTGTCCTGCCGATCCAACTCGGCTTCTCTTTCTTCGTACATGCGCACTCGAGGTGAGTCATGAATTATGTCGTAGGGCAAAACTGCTTCTGCGCCGTATACCATAAAAAATGGTGTGAATCCGGTAGTACGGTTAGGCGTTGTCCGCAGCCCCCAGAGTACGGAGTCGAGCTCCTCTACCCAGTGTGTGTTAGATTTCCTAAGGGACCGCACTAGTCTGGGTTTGATGCCGCTCATTATTAGACCATTTGCTCGTTCCACTTGACCGTTGGTTTGAGGATGATAGACTGAAGCGTAATCGAGCTTGATGCCCCTATTTTTGCACCATGATTTAACCTCATCGGCCGTGAAGTTCGTGCCGTTATCGGTGATGATGCTGTGGGGGACACCATAACGGTGTACTACCCCAGATATAAAGTCTATCACTGGTTCGGACTCTGCCGTTTTAACTGGCTTGGCCTCTATCCATTTGGTGAATTTATCCACCATGAACAATAGGTACCTTTGCTTGTGGGTTCCCCCTTTAAGTGGTCCAACCATGTCAAGCCCCCAGACCGCGAACGGCCAGGTAATGGGTATAGTTTTGAGGGCGGTGGGTGGCATGTGGCTCTGATTAATAAAGAGCTGACAACCGACGCATCTTCGGACTAAGTCCTGAGCATCTGCCCGGACCGTCGGCCAATAAAATCCTGTACGGAATGCCTTTCCTACAAGGGCCCGGGCTGCGGCGTGGTGTCCGCCTAGTCCGGCGTGAATTTCAGCCAGAAGGTCTCGCCCTTCCTCTTCGGAGATACACCTTTGAAGGACTCCGGTTGTGCTTTTCTTATAGAGTTCTCCCTCATGGACCTTGTAGGCTTTAGATCGCCGGACTATGCAGCGGGCCTCATTATGGTCTTCGGGGAGTTCCTGCCTAAGCAAGTAGGCTAGGAACGGCTCTGTCCATGGGGCGATTACTGCCATTATGTCGTGAGCTGAGGGTGTTGTTTCGTCGGCTGGATCGCCGGTTATGTCAGATTATCCTGCGGCTGCCTCCGGTTTGTTATTTCCGGACTCCTCTTCCCATAGTACGGATGGCTTGAACAGCTGTTCCAGGAAGATATTTGGAGGGACAGCGTCATGTTTTGCGCCGATGCGTGCCAATATGTCGGTCGCTTGGTTATTATCTCTGGCTACGGGGTGGAATTCAAGTCCTTCGAACCGAGCTGACATTTTAAGGACGGCGTTGCGATAGGCTGCCATTTTTGGATCCTTGGCGTCAAAGTCTCCATTTACTTGGGGTATTGCCAGGTTTGAGTCCCCGCGCACCTCTAGGCGTTGGATGCCCATGGAGATTGCCATCCGGAGGCCATGTAAGAGGGCCTCGTATTCGGCTGCGTTGTTGGAGTCCGTCTACATTATCTGGAGTACGTATTGGACTCTGTCCCCGGTTGGGGACGTTAGTACGATGCCAGCCCCCAATCCGGCCAACATTTTGGAGCCGTCGAAATGCATAATCCAATTGGAGTATGCGCCGTACTCTTTAGGGAGTTCGGCTTCAGTCCACTCAGCGACAAAGTCAGCCAAAACTTGCGACTTTATAGCTCGCCGGGGTTTGTAAGTTATGTCGAATGGTAAGAGCTCAATGGCCCATTTTGCAATCCTGCCCGTTGCGTCGCGGTTATTTATAATGTCATTTAGGGGTACTTCGGAGGCCACTGTTATAGAACACTCTTGAAAGTAGTGTCGGAGCTTCCGGGATGCCATGAACACCGCATACGCTATCTTTTGATAGTGCGGGTAACGGGACTTGCATGGGGTTAAAACAGTGGATACATAGTACACTGGTTTTTGAAGAGGGAATTTATGCCCTTCTGTCTCTCGTTCTACGACGAGCATCGCGCTTGCTACTTAATGTGTTGCCGCGATGTATAACAACATAGGTTCGCCCAGGTTGGGCGCAGCCAGGACCGGATTCGTTGCCAATATGGTCTTTATTTCTTCGAGTCCGGCAGTGGCAGCATCCGTCCACTCGAAGTGTTCGATGTGCCTAAGGAGGCGATAGAGGGGCAATGCCTTTTCTCCTAGGAGGGAGATAAAGCGGCTGAGAGCCGCCACGCCTCCAGTCAATTTCTGGATTTGTTCGAGGTTTTTTGGAATATCCAACTGCGATAGGGCTCGGATCTTGGCCGGATTTGCTTCAATTCCTCTACCAGATACAAAGAAGCCCAAGAGCTTTCCGGCTGGTACGCCGAAAATGCATTTTTCCGGATTCAGCTTGATGTCATATGCTCGGAGGTTGTCGAATGTGACCCTCAAGTCGTCTACTAGAGTTTCGACGTGTTTGGTTTTGACGACTACGTCGTCTACGTATGCCTCTACTGTTTTGCCGATCTGGGTAGCCAGACATGTCTGAATCATGCGCTGATATGTTACGCCGGCGTTTTTAAGTCCGAAGGGCATCGTGTTGAAGCAGAATGGTCCATATGGAGTAATGAACGTCGTTGCGGCTTGATCCGCTTCTGCCATCTTGATTTGATGATAGCCGGAGTATGCGTCCAGGAAGCACAATGAATCGTGCCCTGCAGTGGCATCGATGATTTGGTTGATGCGGGGGAGGGGGAAGGGATCCTTTGGGCAGGCTTTATTTAGATCTTTGAAATCGACACATAGGCGCCAGGATCTGTCCTTCTTTGGTACCATTACCAGGTTTGCTAGCCAATCCGGATGTTTGATATCTCTGATGAATCCAGCTTCCAATAGTTTGGCTAGTTCTTCTCCCATTGCCTGTCTTTTGGGTTCGGAAAATCGTCGAAGAGCCTGTTTGACTGGCTTGAACCCTTTTAGGATGTTTAGGCTATGCTCTGCCAGCCTGCGAGGGATTCCTGGCATATCTGAAGGATGCCAGGCAAAAATGTCCCAATTTTCCCGAAGGAATACTCGCAGCGCGGCGTCTACATCAGGGTTCAACTGTGCCCCGATGGAGGCCGTCTTTGTCGGGTCCGTTGGGTGGACCTGGAATTTTATAATTTCGTCCGCTGGTTTAAAGGGGGTGGACTTGGATCTCTTATCGAGTATCACGTCGTCTCTGTGCACCGTAGCGCGCAGCGCGGTGAGTTCCTCTGCCGCTAGGGCTTCGGATAGTGCCTCCAGGGCTAATGCAGCTATTTTGTTTTCGGCACGGAGTGCATTGTCCGGATCACTAACGAGAGTGATTATCCCACCGGGCCCAGGCATTTTGAGCTTCATGTACCTGTAATGGGATACGGCTTGGAAAATTGTGAATGCCTCTCGTCCTAATATAGCGTGGTATCCGCTGCTGAGCGGGGCCACTTGGAACGTGATTTCTTCGGACCTGTAATTGTCCGGCGAGCCGAACACCACATCGAGTGTGATTTTTCCGATGCAGCATGCTTCCTGGGTAGGGATTATTCCTTTGAAGGTTGTGCTACTTCGCTGAATGCGGCTCCAGTCTATTTCCATTTTTTGAAGAGTTTCCTCGTAAATGAGGTTCAATCCGCTGCCGCCATCCATGAGTACCTTGGTAAGTCGAAAGCCGTCCACTATTGGACTGAGGATCAATGCGGTTGGTGTTCGGGCTGTTCGGAATTTAGGTTCGTCGCTGGCGTTGAAGGTGATGGCCGCGTCGCTCCAAGGATTTGTTGTTGCTACTTGGTAGACTTCGGCAAGGCTGTGGATCGTTCGTTTCCGCATATTGTTTGATGCGAAAGTCTCGAAGACGGTTGATACCGTACCAGTATTGTTGGTGTGGTTTCGCGGGGCTAGAAGCTCCTCGCCACTTTTGGCCACCTGCCGTAATATCCAACATGCACGAAGGCTATGTGTTGGGGTGGCGCCCTTGGTACTGTGAATTGTACAGGGTTTGCTGAGCCATCCATCCAGTACTGTTCCGTTCCCTTTAAGGGGCTTCTGTTTTTTGGTTCCTGTACTTGGTGCCTGAGTGTAATGCACCCTTTTGTTGCGGACTGGGGCTATGTTCGGGGCCGGATTATCCCAAAACCTATCTTCGGTTTTCCAGAAACTTTCTATGGCACAGTACTTTCGCACTATGGATGCCAAGTCGGCGAAGCGCGTGATTTCACGATGGCTGACGGCGTTCAAGATTCCCCTGTCCGTGCAATTGTTGCAAAAGATCGAGATTGCATTTTCCTCTCGGCAGTCCTTTATCCGGTCCATGACCAGGAGGAATCTGGCCCAGTAATGATGTACTGTTTCGGCTGGCTCTTGCCGGATTAGAGATAAATCGCATATATCTGGACGGGCGGGCCTAATTGAGCCCGGGACCCTGCCCATCTCGAGGCTCAAGGGCCGAGAAGTTTCCGAATTTGGAAGCTTGGAAAGTGGAACATTGTCCAACGGGTCCGGTCCGATGCCTGACTTTATGTTCAGTGCTTGATCGGAATCCGCTCCTCCGCGGGAATCCGGCATGGAGGGTTCGGTAGCCCGGACACGACTAGTTTTCAATATGGGAGAAGGATCGTCGCGATGTTCCTCTACCACCGTGACGTGGTGGGTAACCTGGGGAGAGTTAATCTCTCTCAGATCGGTTTTAAGCCCGATCCGACTGTAGTCTGTAGCGACTCCCAGGGCGGCGATCTGATCCAAGAGTTCGTTTACAGATGAGAGCTCTGCTGGATCTAACTGCTCGGCGAATTCCGAGTTGACGTGAAGATTGCTCTCGATGACACGAGAGGTCATCGTTGAAGCGGTGGCCGGACAGGCGGTCATAAGAAAACCTCCTAGCCGGATAGTTTGGCCGGCGGCCAAGGCTTCATCGGCGAAGGTGCCGTCCTTGAAGACGGGAAGAGGCATCCTTCCTATCGGTGACGGCACAGAGGAACTCTCAATGAAAGCACCAATGTCGGTGTCAAAACCGGCGGATCTCGGGTAGGGGGTCCCGAACTGTGCGTCTAGGCGGATGGTAACAGGAGACAAGGGACACGATGTTTTACCCAGGTTCGGGCCCTCTTGATGGAGGTAAAACCCTATGTCCTGCTTGATTGATATTGATATTGTGGATGTTTACAAGAGTGGATCTACCACGAGATCAAGGAGGCTAAACCCTAGAAGCTAGCCTATGGTATGATTGTAATGGTTGTTGTTGTGTCCTACGGACTAGAGCCATCCGGTTTATATAGACACCGGAGAGGGCTAGGGTTACATAGAGTCGGTTACAATAGTAGGAGATCTACGTATCCGTATCGCCAAGCTTGCCTTCCACGCCAAGGAAAGTCCCATCCGGACACGGGACGAAGTCTTCAATCTTGTATCTTCATAGTCTTGGAGTCCGGTCGATGATGACGATAGTCCGGCCGATGATAGTTCGGCCGATGATGGTAGTCCGGCTATCCGGACACCCCCTAATCCGGGACTCCCTCACTAAGGGATATCTTTCTACTGGAGAACCAACTTCCTCGGTTGGTTCTAGAGCTCTTACGGACTTTTTTATGCCATCTCCTACATACGCTTTTGTGGTTGGTTATGCAGAAATTTTCAATGTCACCCCTTCATCAACTTCAGATTCAAACACAAGGATCACTATGGATGAACTCGATAAGTACAAGCCGCCACATCTCCTTGGGCTCCTCCGACACTATCAGATCGGCAATATGATTGACGACGGTCGTATTGACAATCTCGCATACTTCTCCTCAGCCAGTAGTGCCATTGAGCTGGCGGAACTCGGCATCAAGCTGACCGCCACCAACAAACCATGGTTCGCAGACATGAGCATCCACATAGACCACCTCTTCGGCCAGCTCTCCCTGGCGCCATTGTTCATAGATGACGTCACTGCTTGCTAACTAGTCAACATGGCAGTTTACGAGGCGTATAGTGGCTTGGGTATGTGAAGAAGATGAGGGTATAGTAATTGACAGGTGGGCCCCACGTCTCATTTGCCACATTAGTTGGTCAAAGTTGTTGATCTTCGAACCCGACAGGTGGGGTCAACCTATTGTTTTCTTTGTTTTCGTGAGCAAATCAGACAACTAGTGATCCGCGTTATAGGTTAGACGCAAAGTTGATGGTTTTTTGTGCTCTAGGACAAGTGTGATATCAAGTTGTTACTCTAGCCCAACTGTGGTGGTTTTGCGTAAATGACTCACTCTAGTGGAGATCGGATCCACTGAAAAGAAGGTTGCATGTGCACTTGTACAAGTTGTGCCTGCAGTGATAAAATAATAACTACTAGTACTAGAAAAATCTGCACTTCCTGAACCAAGACACGCAGCTAGCGCGCATTTGGAGGTCAGCGCCTTGATCGGCTACAACGTAACAGCAAGGCCACATGCTCGATCAGCCAGCTACAACGTGCTAACAACCGACGCCAAACAGGCAAGATTCAGCTTCCCCTTTCCGTTTCCTGAGATTTCAGCCCGAACCTGGACGCTGCGACTTGTACGCAAGTTCTCCGCTCGCTCCTACTCGCAGCACTGCAGGCTTCATTCCAGAGGTAGTTCCTTTCCTGAATTGGGTTCCTTGTTTATTTCTTGATTCTTGTCTAGTTTTTGTGTGAAAAGTTAGAATCTTGCTGATGTTGGGTCGCCCGTGATTTCTACCGACAGGTGTTGGCGCCATGAACCTCACTGGTATCAAGATCCAAGAGATGGTGAGGAATACGAGGGAGAGACTGGAGGCCGATTTCTCCAAGCTTGGAACCAAGATCCACAGGTTCCCACGAGGCTTACGAGGGGTCAACGAGCGCTACATCGTCCCGAGCTTCGTGTCCCTCGGCCCGTACCATCATGGCTCACCGCACCTGCGGGAGACAGAGGAGTTGAAGCACGCGGCAGCCCACTACTTGTGCGAGAAGTCAGGCCGCTCAGTTGAGGAGGTCTACGGCAAGATCCTCTCCATCGGCACTGAAGCCCGCAGCTGCTACGCCGATGGTGCAGTGGCGAAGTTCACGGACGCTGAATTTGCGGTAATGATGTTCCTCGATGGTTGCTATCTGCTGCACTATATGGACATGGATTACCAGTATGCTTTATTGTACAATCGGATGACCCTGTCCACGGGACCTTGCATGCTAAGAGATATGTTCCTGCTTGAGAATCAGCTTCCTTGGTTGATTCTAGAGGCTCTTACGGACTTTTTTATGCCATATCCTGCATACTACATTGTTATTGGTTTGGCGAAAAATTTTGATATCACCCCACAATATTTATCAGATTCAGATTCAAATGGTGCAAGGGTTTCTGTTGACGAACTCAAGATATACAGGCCGCCACATCTCCTTGGGCTCCTCCGGTACCATCTGATTGGTGATATGACTGGAAAAGATCATACTCACAGTCTCACTTGCTCCTCACTAGCCAGCAGTGCGACTGAGCTCGCGGAAATCGGCATCAAGCTGACCGCCAACAGCAAGACATGGTTTGCAGACATGAGCATGCAAAGAGACCCTATCTTGTGCGGCCAGCTCTCACTGGCACCATTGTTTATAAATGATGCCAATGCATGCTGGCTCGTCAACATGGCAGCTTATGAGGCCTGCGTGTCCAGCACAACTCCAGCAGATGGCTTCGTCATCAGCTCATACATCTCCATACTGGCAATGCTCGTGGACAAGAAAGAGGACGTGCACGAGCTGCGGACGAAGCACCTCGTTAACAGCTTCTTCAGCACCCATGAGCTGCTCGTTTTCTTCAAGGACCTTGCTCGCCACATGCGCCTCGGCTACCGCTACTTTGTCATCACGGAGAAGATTGAGATGTTCAAGCGTGAAAGGCCTGTGAGGATCGCCGTGCATAGGTTCGTATACAACAACTTCAAGACGATCATCACTGTGCTCTCTGTTGCTGGTGTGCTCGCAGGTATCTTCAGAACCTTGATGAGTCTCAAGCAGCATCAGCCGTAGCGGTTCGCGGTGAAGCATGTGCGCTGTCAAATTATTTTGTGATTCATCTACAGTTTTCGTGCTTATTGCAGTGTGATCGATGTCGTACGTACGGACTCCATGTGTAAAATTATCCCATCACATCCACCTTGTTTTGATCCCTTACTAGATCTACATGGTGTGACATATCCAATCACAGTATATGTATTATGTATATCCTGTGTGTATACCTGCTTGTGCTATCATTAGAAATCTGTCTTAGTCAGCCCCTTCCCTTCGATCGCCTCTTAGTTTGGTGTGTGTCGAATGCACCTGTTTTCCAATTCTACACATGTTTATAAGACGATAATCACAGATATAGCATCCTGAAGTCTCTTCTCTTGGATCATCGATTCGATCTAATTGTACTATTTTACCCAAACGGAGGGACTGGACTTACCACCGCCACTCTTCTTATTCTCGAACCCTGTTTGACGGTGTATCCCCAGAACAGATAGTGGACAATCCATGCTCATGCAGTTTTGACATGGATAGGAAGATACACATGGATGGACGTTCGCTAGTCAGACTAAGAGATTCCAATCATTTCAGGTCGATCTCAAAACAATACAACACCTAAAAGATATAAAACCAAGGGACCAATTGAAAAGCAATTGCGGCAAATGATTCGGGTTATTGCAGACATGCACATATTAACAGCAAAAAGAAAAGGTAACACAACACAATCACAGACAGTTTGTCATTCAAGATACACATTTAAAAACAAACACCAAGTTAGAAAGTGAAAAAAAAACAGGTCACACAAATGAAGATGGTCACACAAAAGGAGTACTGAACTAGAATGTCACCAGTAGAGAATGGCTTCTAGAGCACAACATGGAAATAAATCCCATCAGAGCCTGCCTCTATATATACTGTCAGAATACATATGCTGGCTCTCGCTTATTGGATGGGTGGATACTACACTGGAAAATCACCCTCTTGCAATGTTGGCTCCATTTTACAACGCAAATCGGTCCCAGACTACAGCAAGCCGTGCTCATTTACCTAACCAAAGGGAGCTGCCTGTGCAAAATTAGAACTGTGAAGTGCTTGCTTGGACTCTGCTGTTCTGTGCGCTCTATACTCAAACATACTATCATGCAATGTAACATATCTGTCGTCCTCATCAACTCTCACATGGTATCAGACTCCTAGCCCGGGCTAGGAATCTGATACCATGTTAGAATTGATAAAAGACGACACGTACATCTTCATTGCGAGACAATAGGCCCAAATATATAACACACAAGTGCAAAAGAGACCAAATCAAAGACAACACATTACTAATCCTGTACAAACTAACCACAGCACAACTGATGTGCTACAACAAACAAACTCCTACATGACACACAAATGAATCCTAGACCAGTCATGTTCATTTACCTAAGCAATCCATAAATGTTTGTACAAAATTAGCAATGCGGAGCAATCGATTGGACTCTGATGTTCCTCGTGCTCTATATTCAAACATACCACCATACAATGAAATATATGTGTTATAATTTTCTACCCAACTTGGTAATCAGAGCCATAGCATAAAGGGCTAAAGCTAAGATATCTAGTTAGGATTGATAAAAACAACACATGTTCACTGGGTGACAATATGCCAAAATATAAAAAAGAGGCATACAAGAGACCCATCAAAGACAACACATGACCTAATGTTGTACTAAGACCAGTGACATAAACAAAGCACAGCTGATGTGGTGCTAAACTGGATACAGATAAAGTTGCGAGGATGTGATGCTACACTACATTCTAATAAAGTTGGCAAGAGCACAGCACTTATAAGTGATATCCTGCTTCATTCACTATATAAGAAACAAGAGAGTTCACAAGCTTTGGCCTATTTTTTTCAACAATTAGCCATATAATGTGTTTATTTGGACCTCAGTGTCCCATATATTTGGTCTACCATGTAAATATGTCGGTATGTGTACTTCAATGGTAAGCATTGTATCAAAGCAATAACCAGAAGATACCACTGATGCATTAGCATTGTAATTTGTAAGCCAACAAAGCTATATAGGAAGTACAAGTACACAGGGAACTAAATACAAGACTACTCCACAGGCAATGAATAGCATCCTAGAGCACAAACTAGAATGTAAAACAGTGCCAGTTATAGTGCAGTGAAACGGCCAGCATGAATAAGCTACAATCATTACTGTAAAAAACAGACAAGCAAGATAGTCATAGAATGTCTACACTACTGATCACTAACAAACGAGGCCTAGCAGAATGCACAAGCAAGAACCAGAACACCACAAGAGCAAGATAGATTATACCAAAATCATTACAAAACAATAATATTAAGACACAACAGACAGCATATCTCACGAAGTAATAACGCGGAACAAAATTCCAACAAAGATCTATTCTTCACATGATTCAACACATGAAACACCATCATATCTCATAAGATCCACGCTAAACACAGAGTCTTCATGGGCAATTACCAAAACAGGGACGGATACCAAGAGCAAGCAGCTAAAAATGTAAACGGGTTCAGGTAGTAACGGCAGAGAAACGCCCTGCGCGGTCGGCCTGCAGGCCTAGAAGCGGAGCTTGGTGAAGAACCACCTGTTCTTGCCGGTCTTGAACCTCTCCTCGAGCTTGGCCTTGGCGGCCTTGGCGGCGCCCACCTTCTTGTCCTTGGAGGTGAGGGAGTCGGGCGCGCCGGAGGCCACCTCCTTGAGGTCGACGTCGAGGGTGTAGCGGGTGGGCATGAGGTGGGTGAAGTTGACGAGCTTGAGGAACACCTTGACGCGGGACTTCTTGGCCGTCTTCTTGGCCGAGTCCTTGCGGATCACCTTCTTCGGGTACTTGGCCAGGCCGGCGACGAGGCAGTGCCCGTAGGGGCGGTCGCGGGTGCCCTCCTCGAACACGCGCACGATCACCGCCTTCTTCCCGGCGTACCTGCCCTGCAGCAGGATCACCGCCTTGCCGGGCTTCAGGAACTTCACCATCTTCGCCTCCTTCCTCGAGCTGCGCCGCGCCGCCGCCGGTGGTGGGTTTGGGGGAGGGGGTTGTGGGCTGTGGGAGGGAGAAAGCGGGCGGCGGGGGTGGGAAGGAGATTATATAGCTTGGCGGCGCTAGGGTTTCCGTCGTGGTGTGGGGGTTTGGACGGTTGGATCTGGATCGGACGGTGGTGGGGGCACTAGGTTAGGGATCACGGTGGAATGGGCTTCTGCTAACAGGCTATATATGGGCCTATAAGGGGCTTGGGACATCGTTGTAGGGCCGTGTGGCTGGTTGCTACGCCTAGAGATAAAGGGCCGTGACCCTGTCCCTCAAAAAAAAATTACTGCCCATTCGCCAAAAGAAAAGTTTATTTGGTCGCTTTTGCTAGTATTCTTTTCCGAGAAAAACTTCTGATGTATCCATCTTTAATCATGGTAATATAACAAATATCAGAAAATAATAAAAATAATATCCAAATCCATAGACCACCTAGGGCCGGCTACAAGCACTAAAGTGAGCTAAAGGTGCGCCGTTGGCATCGCCCCTCCCTTGCCGGAGCTGAGCAAAACTTGTTGTAGTAGACCGTCCGGAAGTTGTCTTGCTAATGCCTCGTAGGACCAGCGTACCAGAATAGCGACTGCCACCGATGAAGAGATGTGTAGATCGAAAGACACACGAACGTAAACAGACGAAGACCAGATCCGAGTAGATTTACCAAAGCCACCATCAAACGAATTTTGTGAGATCCGTCGCTGACACACCTCAACACACCCTCCGACGATGCTGGACACATCACCAGAACAGGGGCTGGGGCGGGTAGAATCTTATTCCATCTTCAGAAAGCCATCGTCGTCTAGTTTTCCCGAGTAGGACACAAACCCTAGAAAACTAATAGAAACATCTAAAAACAGGTCCCTCCCGCCGGCAAGGGCCAGGATCCACCGCGCCCCATGACCCTAGGGCCACCAGAGAAGAGGATGACAGGCGCCGCCATCAACGAGAGACGAAGGAACCCTACCTTTTTTAGGAGCGGCGGTGGTTGTGTGTGTCTCGCGTTTGCTAGTATTTGACTTTTGGCGGTCTCTATTTCTCAAAAAAAAAAATTGACACTCTAAAAAAATTCATTTAAGCCATTTTTTCTTTTTATGTGTGTTTGTTTTTGTTTTATTTTCTTTTTATTGAGCCGTTTGTTTCTTTTGTGTAGTATGTGTGCTATACACATAAGTACTGCAATATCCTGAGCAAAAAAAATACTCCCTCCTTTGTATTAAATCAGCGACACTTATTTTGGGACGGAGGGAGTACTATGTGATATGTGTGTAGATTATGCTAGAATCCAAAAATTATTTATTATATATTTGTTCTTGCATTTATAGAAAATTCAATTTATGTAGAAAACTGAGTGCAAGTTTTTGTCATAATTTGTTTTAAAAAAATTATTTCTTTTTCTTCTTTAATGGTAATATATAAATGTCACTAATTCATTTTTCCTTAAAAAATTGATTTTGACTTTATAAGTTTACTGTATGGGGAGAAGAAGGCTGGAGAAAAAGGAAGGCGGCTAGGCCTTTGGATTCTGATCAGATGGTGTAGAGGGATTTTTATTTTGCAGAGATGGTGGAGAGGGATTTGACTGTTGGTTCAAAAATATCAAGTTGACCTTGTTTAGTTTCCCCCTTGTTTAGTTCATCTCGTCCAAATTATATTTGCTGACAAAGATCTTCTTCGAATTTTTAAATGTTCTCCGAAAATAGTGCATGCTTTGCCTCATATCGATGCATTTGTTACCTTCAGCTACGTGTCCATGCAGTGTGCGGTTGTGCATCATGCATGGTCAAGGACATCTATGTAATGTACTTCCTCCTCCCCAAAATATAAGGCGTCGATTGATTTTTTTTATCTTTGTTGCACAACTTTTACTATGAGTGTGAAACCTTTGAGAATACACAACGTCGTCTCGGGCAACCTACTCGTTGCCACGACCACGACGCTTGTGGTGGAGCAGTTGTTCCTTGTCGGGGCAATACGCGCCATCCAAGCCGACCGCCGCTCCATTCCGTGACCTTGATAGAACATATGATGGTTTTTTTTGTACTATCCTTATCCCGTGCCTTCTCTACTCATCCGGTCCTCGGTTTGCTATTTCGCAATTGGCCTCTCGTGATGTCCTTCATTCTAATGATTTTGGTACCCATGTTTGCCAATGTCTGCACTATTGCTTGCATGTATTTTTGAGTGCAAAGCATGAACGTTAGTCAAAGTCTTAAGTTGTGTGAGTTGTTCCTCTCTCTTTTATTTTGCAGTTAGGTGAAACAACCAAGTACAAATTTGTTGCATAGAAGGCCAGTGTACTATCTCAATTCGTTGTTATTTTGCTTACCTTCGAATTTTGCATTGTTATTATCATGGATGCCGTTGTTTCATGAAGTACATTCAATAAATATGTTGGAACTTGTTAGTCCTTTGTATCTTCCTCAATAACTCACGCATTACAATCACTCGCTAGTAGAAAAGGGGGCAAAGGTCCAGGCCGGATCAGCCCATTAGTCCTGGTTCAGTCCAGAACCGGGACCCATGGGGGCATTGGACCCAGTTCGTGAGCCCCGGGGGCCGGCCGGGCCACGTGGGCCATTGGTCCCGGTTCGTCTGGACCTTTTGGTCCCGGTTGGTGGGACGAACCGGGACCAATGGGCCTCGCTCCTGGCCCACCACCATTGGTCCCGGTTGGTGGCTTGAACCGGGACCAAAGGCTGCCCTTTAGTCACGGTTCATGATACCAACCGGGACCAATGAGGTGCCTATACATACCCCCTCGTGTAAGAGCAAAGCACACTGCTCTGTTTTTTCTGGCCACCGAGGGGGAGAGGGCTTGGTGGTGCTCTAGCTCACCTCCTATGCACACAAGGTGTTCTATGGAATGCCCGAGCCACACTACTTAAGCTTTCTCCTCTCCAAGCTCGACCTCCAAGCTCCATTTTCCTTAATATTGGTCTAGATTTAGCGGTCCGTCACGCCCCGTCCCCGTTTTCACCGTCGTCGATTACTCGCGCCGATCTCATCGCCGGCACGACCGTGGTGAGCCTCTTGTTCTTATCTTCTTTCTGAAAGGAAAAATATTCTTACTTGTATGTTTAGATAGATACTTGTATTATTTTCTTACTTTTATTATTGCATCTTATATAGTGCGATGGTTTTGGTATCCGCCCCCGTCGGCCCTCGTCCTGTCTATGATTCGGATGTGGTATATATTATCTTTTCATAACTATTGGTTCATTTATTGTTTATGACAATTATGTCGACCAACGTGACATAGATTTTATTTATCTAGGAGGTTGTTGAACCCGAAATTCCAACCGACCCTATTGTCGAGAGGTTAAATTTAGTTGAAGAAGAAAACAATTTTTTGAAGGAAAAATAAGAAAAATTGAGGAGGAGAAGATGATATTGGAGTTGCATGTTGCGGATGTCGTCAATGATCACAAGATCAAGATGCATGCAATGCGCTTGAAGATTAGAAAGATTAGAAAATATGCCCTTCATACCGAGGCTTGGTATCATTATGCCGTTGGATCAGTTGTTACCTTGGTTGCGATTATGATCGTATTTGTTTTCGCATTGAAATGTTTTACATAGTTTCAATGTATGGTTTAATTAATTTAGATGCTCTGCAGAGCTTTATTTTGTTAGATGAGAACTATGTATGTACTTTGGTTTTAATGTGATGATGAACTTCTATTAATTTGGTCACTTAATTATCTATTCATGATGTTCTGTAATGATTTTTGACACACTTAATTATATATAATGCACGCAGATGAACCGGTAATGGATGTACGGTGACAGACAAACCTTCGAGTATATTAAGGGCGTGCATGATTTTCTCGAAGTAGCTGAGGCAAACAAGCAGAATGGCTTTATGTGTTGTCCATGCCCTATATGTGGGAATACGAAGTCTTACTCTGACCGGAAAATCCTTCACACCCACCTGCTTTACAAGGGTTTCATGCCACACTATAATGTTTGGACGAGGCACGGAGAAATAGGGGTTATGATGGAAGACGGCGAAGAAGAAGAGTACGATGACAACTATGTGCCCCCTGAATACGGTGATGCTACTGAACATCAAGAGGAACCAGACAATGTGCATGATGATGCTGCAACGGGCGAAGCTGCTGAAGATCAAGAGGAACCAGACGATGTGCCCAATGATGATGATCTCCGACGGGTCATTGTCGATGCAAGGACGCAATGCGAAAGTCAAAAGGAGAAGCTAAAGTTTGATCGCATGTTAGAGGATCACAAAAAAGGGTTGTACCCCAATTACGAAGATGGCAACACAAAGCTCGGTACCGTACTAGAATTGCTGCAGTGGAAGGCAGAGAATGCTGTGCCTGACAAAGGATTTGAGAAGCTACTGAAAATATTGAAGAAGAAGCTTCCAAAGGATAACGAATTGCCCAACAGTACATACGCAGCAAAGAAGGTCGTATGCCCTCTAGGATTGGAGGTGCAGAAGATACATGCATGCCCTAATGACTGCATCCTCTACCGCGGTGCGTACAAGGATCTGAATGCATGCCCGGTATGCGGTGCATTACAGTATAAGATCAGACGAGATGACCCTGGTGATGTTGACGGCGAGCCCCCCAGGAAGAGGGTTCCTGCGAAGGTGATGTGGTATGCTCCTATAATACCATGGTTGAAACGTCTGTTCAGAAACGGAGAGCATGCCAAGTTGATGCGATGACACAGTGAGGACCGTAAGAAAGACGGGAAGTTGAGAGCACCCGCTGACGGGTCGCAGTGGAGAAAAATCGAGAGAAAGTACTGGGATGAGTTTGCAAGTGACCCAAGGAACGTATGGTTTGCTTTAAGCGCGGATGGCGTTAATCCTTTCGGGGAGCAGAGCAGCAATCATAGCACCTGGCCCGTGACTCTATGTATGTATAACCTTCCTCCTTGGATGTGCATGAAGCGGAAGTTCATTATGATGCCAGTTCTCATCCAAGGCCCTAAGCAACCCGACAACAACATTGATGTGTACCTAAGGCCATTAGTTGAAGAACTTTTACAGCTGTGGAATGGAAACGGTGTACGTACGTGGGATGAGCACAAACAGGAGGAATTTGACCTAAAGGCGTTCCTGTTCGTGACCATCAACGATTGGCCCGCTCTCGTAACCTTTCAGGACAGACAAACAAGGGATACCACGCATGCACGCACTGTTTACTTGACACCGATAGTATATACCTGGGAAGCTACAGAAAGAATGTGTACCTGGGCCGTCGTCGATTTTTTCCGACCAACCATCAATGTCGAAAGAAAGGCAAGCATTTCAAAGGCGAGGCAGATCACCGGAAGAAGCCCGCCATGCGTACCGGTGATCACGTACTTGCTATGGTCAATGATTTACACGTAATCTTTGGAAAGGGTCCCGGCGCACTAGCTGTTCCGAATGACGCTGAGGGACACGCACCCATGTGGAAGAAGAAACCTATATTTTGGGACCTACCTTACTGAAAAGACCTAGAGGTTCACTCTTCAATCGACGTGATGCACGTGACGAAGAACCTTTGCGTGAACCTGCTAGGCTTCTTGGGCGTGTATGGAAAGACAAAAGATACACCTGAGGCACGGGAGGACCTGCAACGTTTGCATGAAAAAGAGGGCATGCCTCCGAAGCAGTATGAAGGTCCTTCCAGCTACGCTCTTACGAAAGAAGAGAAAGAAATCTTCTTTGAATGCCTTCTCAGTATGAAGGTCCCGACTGGCTTCTCGTCGAATATAAAGGGAATAATAAATATGCTAGAGAAAAAATTCTAGAACCTAAAGTCTCATGACTGCCACGTGATTATGACGCAACTGCTTCCAGTTACATTGAGGGGGCTTCTACCGAAAAACATCCGATTAGCCATTGTGAAGCTATGTGCATTCCTCAATGCAATCTCTCAGAAGGTGATCGATCCAGAAATCGTACCAAGGCTAAGGAGTGATGTGGCACAATGTCTTGTCAGTTTCAAGCTGGTGTTCCCACCATCCTTCTTCAATATCATGATGCACGTCCTAGTTCATCTAGTCGACGAGATTGTCATTCTGGGGCCCATATTTCTACACAATATGTTCCCCTTTGAGAGGTTCATGAGAGTCCTAAAGAAATATGTCTGTAACTGCGCTAGGCCAGAAGGAAGCATCTCCATGGGCCATCAAACAGAGGATGTCATCGGGTTTTGTGTTGACTTCATTCCTGGCCTTAAGAAGACAGGTCTTCCTAAATCGCGGTATGAGGGGAGACTGACTGGAAAAGGCACGCTTGGAAGGGACTCAATAATATGCAGGGACGGATATTCTTGGCCTCAAGCACACTGCACAGTTCTACAGAACTCTACCTTGGTGACCCCGTATGTCGATGAACACAAGAACAGTCTGCGCTCCAAACACCCGGAGCAGTGCGATGACTGGATTACATGTGAACACATCAGGAGTTTCAGCAGTTGGTTGGAAACATGTCTCAGAGGTGACAACACTGTTTGTGATGAGTTGTACTTGTTGTCCAGGGGACCATCTTCGACTGTATTGATTTACAAAGGATACGAGATAAATGGGAATACATTTTACATGATTGACCAAAATCAAAAGAGCACTAACCAAAACAGCGGTGTCCGCTTTGATGCAACAACCGAGAGGGGAAAGGACACATATTATGGTTACATAGTGGACATATGGGAACTTGACTACGAACATGATTTTAAGGTCCCTTTGTTTAAGTGCAAATGGGTCAATCTATCAGGAGGCGGGGTACGGGTAGACCCACAGTACGGAATGACAACAGTGGATCTGAAAAATCTTGGGTACACGGACGAACCGTTCGTCCTAGCCAATGATGTGGCACATGTTATCTATGTGAAGGACATGTCTACTAGACCGAGAAAAAGAAAAGATAAGGAAGCGAATACATCATATGATGAGCCAAAGCGCCACATAGTTCTTTCAGGAAAAAGGGACATCGTGGGAGTGGAGGACAAGACAGACATGTCTGAAGATTATGAAAAGTTTCATGAAATTCCTCCCTTCAAAGTCAAGGCTGACCCAAGCATCCTGATAAACGATGAAGATTATACATGGTTACGGCGCAATAAGCAAATGACACAAGTGAAGAAAAAGTGAAGACTTTCTCCCGCAACTATTATGATGATACCATGCCAACTTTGTAACAGACGAGTATGATACCATTGTCCGTTTTGTACATGCACATGCTATGTGGGTGAAATTATGATACCATGCCAACTTTCAACTTTTTCAGAGTTCATTTGAAATGCTTTAATGTCTTATGGTTCGGCCCTTGTAATACCATTAATCCCGGTTTGCTCCATGTCAACTATGTTCTCACCAAGAACACTCTCAAGAGGGCAACCACGTGGGCCATTGGTCCCAGTTCGTCTGGACCTTTTGGTCCCGGTTCCACGCATGAACCGGGACCAATGCGCCTCGCCCCTGGCCCATGACCATTAGTCCCGGTTTGTGCCACAAACCGGGACTAAAGGGTTGGTCCTCGTTGCGCTCAGAGTTTAGTCCCACCTCGCCAACCGAAGGGCGCTCACACTGGTTTATAAGCCCGTCCCTCTCTGCCTTGTTGAGCTCCTCTCAAAGTGAAAATAGATGCCCCTATACAGGGAATTTGACCTAAATTCATAGTGAATTTCTCTGAAATTCATAGAAATTTATTATGAATTTAGGTTGAATTTTCTCTATAGGCGCATCTATGTTCATTTTTTTAGTAAAGTTAATCACAAACTTGTGATTCACACAAATTTCAAAGAATTCAAATTTTAACTATTTAAATTTGAAAACTAATGGCACTAATAGAAAGTTTATAATTTTTGTGACTTAAAAGAAAAATAATTATAAATAAACTTTAATAAAATAAATAAAAATAGCAACAATAAGTATTTTGTTGTAAGTAGAAACAAAATAAAATAAATAAAGCAACAAAGAAAACAAAAAACAAAATAATTTCTCTAAAACTAATGGCACT
>NC_057813.1:718687395-718688030 GCF_018294505.1 Triticum aestivum
GATTCACACAAATTTAAAGAATTCACATTTTAACTATTCAAATTTGAAAAGTAATGGCACTAACAGAAAGTTTATAATTTTGCTGACCTAAAAGCAAAAAAGAATTTAAAAAATAAAGCAAAAAACAAAAAAAAATAATGCAAAAAACAAAACAAAAAAACTGGAAAAAAATAAAAAAACTGCCACCTATTGGGCCACCACGGCCTGAATACGACTGCAAACCCAACCTGGGCCAAGATTCAGGCCGGCAAAAGGCCCAATAGGCCCACAAGCAGCATAGTGTGAGATTAGACCCGTAAGGCTGCATTTGAGAGGAGCTCGAGAGGGTAGCCGCAGTGGGGCTTATAAACCACTCCGAGCCCCTCTCAACTAGCGAGGTGGGACTAAACTTTTGGCCGCGGGCAGCGCAAGGCCTTTGGTCCCGGTTGGTGGCACCAACCGGGAGTAAAGGGGGCATTGGTCCCGGTTCGTGGCACCAACCGGGACCAATGCCATCCTTTAGTCCTGGTTGGTGCCACCAACTGGGACCAAAGGCCGCCGCTTCCCGCCCTTTGGGCTGCCGAAAACTGGCCTTTGGTCCCGGTTGGTGGCACCAACCGGGACTAAAGGGGGCATTGGTCCCGATTGGTGCCATG
>NC_057813.1:718688189-718694611 GCF_018294505.1 Triticum aestivum
GCCGTCCGCGCGCCCCCATCGTCGCCCCTGCCCCGTCGCCGCCAGGCTGCCCCGAAGCCGCCCGCCGACACTGTCATCGTCGCCAGCGCCCGTCGTCGCCGTCGCCGTCGCTGCGGGGAAGCACCACGCCGGCTCCCGCGACCCGTTCATCCCCGAGGCCGTTCGTCCGCCGCTGTACCGATTCCGGCCGGCGACCTCGACCCCTCCCCGCGATGTGAGCCCCTGCCTCCTCCCCTTTCCTTCTCATTGCCGTCCCTGCACGTCATCCGTAAGCGCGCGCCACCGCCAACCATCGTCGCCGTCGCCGTATAATGCTCTGTATATGCTCACTGTATGTATGTATGTATGTATGTTCACTGTATAATGCTCTGTATATGTTGTATAATGCTTGTTTTTGCATTTTTTTTGTTACCAAGAAAAAGGTCTATTTTTTATTGATATGTATGTTCATATGCTCATTAATATTTTAAAAAAGGGTTAATTATCCTTTTTCCCTCAGTGGTGTCTGTGTGCTCAGTTTTGCCCTCAGATGCAAATTGTGCTCAGTTTTGCCCCTAGTCCATGCACAACTACTATGAAGAGGCCAAACGGCCATATTTGAGTCCATTCCGTCCCCAGCGTTAAGTTGTGGGTCCGGAGCTTACACGTGGGACCGCGTGGACGTGGGTCCGGAGCTGACATGTAGGCCCGTGCAACTAAATCCCCAAATCATTCATAGCTCACTCTGCCCATCCGCTTCCCCACCGGCCGGCTGACCTGCGCCGCCATCGGCACTTGCGCCGCGGCCAGGACCTGCCCCGCCACCAGCTGCACGCCTACTCCACCGCTACCTTTCTGCGCCTACGCTCCACGGCTGCCTGCGATGCCCGCCACCTTCCTGCGACGCCACGGGTGGGGCGCCCGCCACCTGCTCGACCCGCGGCGCGGCCTCCTTTTATGCGCCCGACCGGAGCGCTCAAAGGTGGGGGGCTGCTGGAGCTATTTGAACTAGGAGGAAGAACCCTAGGGCGAAATGGAGAGCAGCGGCGACCCCGGAGTATTTGGCGAGGCAGGCATCGGGCCGGAGATCCGCCGCGTCCACGACTGGGTTCCCGAGGGGTAAGTCTCGCCTCCTGTTTAGATTGAGCTTAGTTGTGCATTTGAACACTCGATTCGAGTAGGTTTGCCCAATTAGTGTGTTGATTGCGTCTCTGTTTTTCGCCGGTTAGGATGGAGTTGCGGTTTGCTTTCTTGATGCACATTAGAAGGGACGGTACACGTTCGATGCAAAGGATCAGAAGAAATACCAAGGAGGTTTTGATTATCGGTTGCCAATGGCTAGTAATTGGAGTTTCAGACAATTTGGGGAGATAATTTGTAGCCAATATCCTTGGGGTTTGCTTGATGAAGTGGTATACAAGTACTATGATGGGAAAAAAATGGGTGACAGTTAGTAATGATGAAGAGCTAGCTACCATGTTTGTTAGGCATAAAGAGAAAGATAATTTCCATGTGAGGCTGCAAGTTGATGTGCTTGAGCAGGCATTTGGACCTAGGATGACGGGTGCAACATCTCGGGGAGAACCAAGTCGTCGTAATGGCATATCTAGCCAGAACAGTTCAGTTGGTGCACGGCAACTTGGTGGCTCGACAAGTGTGGGCAACAGCATTAGGGTCCCCCTTGAAGTGGAGCATGATGACTACAATTCTGGGGTTGATGAAGAGAAGCTATATTCTGATGTTATTCGGAATTTACGATGGGCACCTCGGGCTGATAACCAAGATGAGGCTCACAATGCAGTCCGTGTGGATGATGACGCGGTGGGTGAGGACGAAGACCTTGCAGCTGTTGAATGGGACCCTTTGAACCCTAATTTGGAAGAAGGTACAGTTTTTGCATCCATGAATGAGTGTAGAAATGCACTTGTGACATACTGCATCAAGGTAGAATGTACTTTCAAAGTTGACAAGAGCGATCAAGTACGTTACAGAGTGCACTGTTCGACTAAGGGTTGTCCATGGAGGCTGCTCGCATCTAAAATGTGAAATAGCACTAATGTTCAGGTCAAAGTGAACCCTTTTAAGCGCACATGCCAGGAATCAACCCTTAGGAAGGATACAATCAGTAGAGCCAAGTCAAGATGGGTGGCAGAAGAAGTAAAGAAGTGGGTTAAAGAAAACCAGCAGTGGGTCCAAAGGAATTGCAGAAGAACATCAAAGATAAATTCAAGCTAGATTTACCATACATGAGGTTGTTCAATGGTAAACAACATGCTATGAATTCTATTTATGGTAACTGGCAGGAAAGTTTTCAATTGTTGTATTCATTCAAAGGTGAAGTGGAGAGGACAAGCCCAGGTAGTATTGTAGATATTGATCACCACACCGTGGAGTACACATTCAGGGGAGTGACAGAGACCAAGGAATGCTTCAGGAGGATTTTTGTCTGCTTTGAGGCTTGTCGCCGGGTTTTTTTGGCAGGTTGCAAGCCTTATTTGGCTATTGATGCCACTTTTCTCATAGGGAGGTTTAAAGGACAGTTAGTAGCTGCTTGTGCAGTTGATGCACACAGTTTTGTATTTCCAGTTGCCTACGGTGTGCTGGAGACAGAGTCTGAGGAGAGCTGGACTTGGTTTTTGCATAATCTGCGCCGGGCTATTGCACATCCCAATGGGTTGGTCATTCATACAGATGCCTGCAAAGGTTTAGAAGTGGTCGTGGACAATGTGTTCCCTGGAGTAGAGCATAGGGAATGCATGTGTCACCTTGCTGCAAATTTCATGAAGAAATTCAAAGGAAAGGTGTATACCGACAATTTATGGCCAGCATATTTGACTTGCAGTGTGAAGAAGCACAACTACCACTTGAGGCAGTTATACATGAATCCCAAAGTGAAAGAATACTTGGAAACACACCACTTCAAGTTATGGGCCAGAAGCCAATTCAGTGAACTGAGCAAAGTTGACTATGTGCACAATAATCTAGCAGAGTCTTTCAACTCAACGATCTGGAAACTAAAGGGTCATTACGTGGTGGATTTGCTGGACAGGATAAGGATAGAATACATGCAGAAATTTCATTATCGTGCAGGAATAGCCGAGGCAAAATTCATGGGCCACATTATCATCCCCGCTGTGATGAATGAACTGATGCAGAAAACAGCATGCTTGGAAATGAACATGACTCTTTGCTCGGGTACCACAGCAGAGATATCATATTTGGATAAAGAGAAGAGGGAATGGAGATATCCAGTGGATTTAGAAGCTAGAACTTGCAGTTGTAGGCAATGGCAGATAACTGGGTTGCCATGCATTCATGCCTTGTTTTTCATCACTTCTCTCCCTGGTCCAGCAGGGAACATTCAGCAGTATGTGCATGATTACTACTCTGTTGCAAGGTTCAAAGCCACATATGCTTATGCCTTGCCTGCTATGGAGGGAAAACAACAATGAGACATGGTGGACCCTGGATTCAAGCTTTGCGCTCCAGTTCCGAAGAGAGCAATAGGTAGACCAAGGAAGAGTCGAATCAGACCCCGCAGCGAAGGAGTTGGACTTGGAGCGAGGAAGCATAAGTGCACAAGATGTGGTGGGTCTGGTCATTTCGGTAAGTACTGTGATAACACAATAGATCCAACGTTCGAAGAGAGTTTTGATGAAGGCTTCGATGAAAATGATGGACAACAGTCGGTTGCATCAGATGAGGATTTTGACGAGGTTCGAAATGATGATGGTCAACAGCCGCATGATTTTGACGATGATCCAAGTAAGGCTCCAAATAGTGATCATGGTGATCCAAGTGAGGCTCCAAATAGTGATCATGGTGATCCAAGTGAGGCTCCAAATGATGATCATGGTGATCCAAGTGAGGCTCCAAATGATGATCTTGGTGATCCAAGTGAGGCTCCAAATGATGATCCAAGTGAGGCTCTAAATGGTGACCAACCTTTTGTTGTTGTGAGTTCTGCTAGGTATGTAAATCTTGCAAGGGTCAAATACTACTTTACATTTATGGGTCACTTGACATGATCTCATTACCCTTTATGTTTTGCACAGCTCTATGATAGGTTTGAAGAAGACGCACAAGGTACCGACAACCAAGAGGAGAAGAGAAGAAGCAATGAGCACAAGGTGCACGAGGAGCAAAGTGATGGCAAGAAGCTCAAGGAACAGACAGAAGCCCGAACGCTATATGTGAATAATTATGAAACATTATGAATAATGTTGTATTTCTGTTGGATGATGTTAGAACTATGTTTGACATGATGTTTAAATCTGTTGGATGATGTTTGAATGAGCACATGGTTTTTCCTTTTTTTGATTTTTTTTGAATTTTGTTTTGCTCATTTGAATTCTGGTCAAACCTAACTTTGACCAAGATTTAAACAAGTCTAAAACATCAAAATGAAGAACTAAGCCTGGATCCTTCTTAGTCAATCCAAAATGAAGCTGTGGTGAGGTTTTTGAAATTTTCATGAAAAATGTGCTAAAATGAGGGTCCAAAGGTAGGGTAAACGGCCTCATCTCTAAGCAAGGTTTTTTTGACCTTGTCTAAATCAGCCAAATAACTTTCCTAGACATATATTCTATATATTCTATATATACGGACTATGTGCGCTGGTTTTTCCATTTTTTGATTTTTTTTAAATTTGTTTTCCTCATTTGAATTCTGGTCAAACTTAACTTTGACCAAGATTTAAATAAGTGTAAAACATCAAAATGAAAAACTAAGCCTGGATCCTTCTTAGTCACTCTAAAATGAAGCTGTGGTGAGTTTTTTGAAATTTTCATGTTTATTTCCCCAAAACACTTCTCTTCACTTCATACAAAAGAGTTTGAGATACTCGAGATATCATACAATACACATGAACTTATCGTTTAAATGTATGTAAACCTTGTTTATCAACTTAAATCGTTAGTATATGACATAAGAAGACTATGTGCGCATGTTCTTTATTTTTTATTTTTTTTTATTTTTATTTAATTTATTATGCTCATTTGAATTCTGGTCAAACTTAACTTTGACCAAGATTTAAATAAGTGTAAAACATCAAAATGAAAAACTAAGCCTGGATCCTTCTTAGTCACTCTAAAATGAAGCTGTGGTGAGTTTTTTTTTGTAATTTTCATGTTTATTTCCCCAAAACACTTCTCTTCACTTCATACAAAAGAGTTTGAGATACTCGAGATATCATACAATACACATGAACTTATCGTTTAAATGTATGTAAACCTTGTTTATCAACTTAATGTTGGAAATATGCCCTAGAGGCAATAATAAAAGTATTATTATTATATTTCCTTGTTCATGATAATTGTCTTTTATTCATGCTATAACTGTATTATCCGGAAATCGTAATACACGTGTGAATACATAGACCACAATATGTCCCTAGTGAGCCTCTAGTTGACTAGCTCGTTGTGATCAACAGATAGTCATGGTTTCCTGGCTATGGACATTGGATGTCGTTGATAACGGGATCACATCATTAGGAGAATGATGTGATGGACAAGACCCAATCCTAAGACTAGCACAATAGATCGTGTAGTTCATTTGCTACAGCTTTGCCAATGTCAAGTATCTCTTCCTTCGACCATGAGATCGTGTAACTCCTGGATACCGTAGGAGTGCTTTGGGTGTATCAAACGTCACAACGTAACTGGGTGACTATAAAGGTGCACTACAGGTATCTCCGAAAGTATCTATTGTTTTATGCGGATCGAGACTGGGATTTGTCACTCCGTGTAAACGGAGAGGTATCTCTGGGCCCACTCGGTAGGACATCATCATATGCGCAATGTGACCAAGGAGTTGATCACGGGATGATGTGTTACGGAACGAGTAAAGTGACTTGCCGGTAACGAGATTGAACAAGGTATCGGTATACCGACGATCGAATCTCGGGCAAGTAAAATACCGCTAGACAAAGGGAATTGAATACGGGATCGATTGAGTCCTTGACATCGTGGTTCATCCGATGAGATCATCGTGGAACATGTGGGAGCCAACATGGGTATCTAGATCCCGCTGTTGGTTATTGACCGGAGAACGTCTCGGTCATGTCTGCATGTCTCCCGAACCCGTAGGGTCTACACACTTAAGGTTCAATGACGCTAGGGTTATAAAGGAAGCTTGTATGTGGTTACCGAATGTTGTTCGGAGTCCCGGATGAGATCCCGGACGTCACGAGGAGTTCCGGAATGGTCCGGAGGTAAAGATTTATATATAGGAAGTCCTGTTTCGGCCATCGGGACAAGTTTCGGGGTCATCGGTATTGTACCGGGACCACCGGAAGGGTCCCGGGGGCCCACCGGGTGGGGCCACCTGCCCCGGGGGGCCACATGGGCTGTAGGGGGTGCGCCTTGGCCTTCATGGGCCAAGGGCACCAGCCCCAAGAGGCCCATGCGCCTGGGAAACCCTAAAGGAAGAGTCCCAGCAGGGGA
>NC_057813.1:718694745-718705743 GCF_018294505.1 Triticum aestivum
GATCTCCTAGGGGCTGGCGCACCCCCCCCCTTGGGATCCCTATATATAGTGGGGTAGGAGGGCCTCTCAAAGACACCTTATGCCTTTGGTGCAGCCCCTCCCTCTCTCCCAAGTTCTCCTCCTCTTCTCCCATGGTGCTTGGCGAAGCCCTGCGGAATTACCACGCTCCTCCATCACCACCACGCCGTTGTGCTGCTGTTGGATGGAGTCTTCCTCAACCTCTCCCTCTCTCCTTGTTGGATCAAGGCGTGGGAGACGTCACCGGGCTGTACGTGTGTTGAACGCGGAGGTGCCTTCCGTTCGGCACTAGGATCATCGGTGATCTGAATCACGACGAGTACGACTCCATCAACCCCGTTCACTTGAACGCTTCCGCTTAGCGATCTACAAGGGTATGTAGATGCACTCCCTTTCTACTCGTTGCTGGTCTCTCCATAGATAGATCTTGGTGTTACGTAGGAAAATTTTTGAATTTCTGCTACGTTCCCCAACAGTGGCATCATGAGCTAGGTCTATTGCGTAGATTCTTTGCACGAGTAGATCACAAAGTAGTTATGGGCGTTGATGTTGTTCAATATGCTTATCGTTACTAGTCCAATCTTGTTTCGACGGTATTGTGGGATGAAGCGGCCCGGACCGACCTTACACGTACTCTTACGTGAGACAGGTTCCACCGATTGACATGCACTTGGTGCATAAGGTGGCTAGCGGGTGCCAGTCTCTCCCACTTTAGTCAGAACGGATTCGATGAAAAGGGTCCTTATGAAGGGTAAATAGCAATTGGCATATCACGTTGTGGTCTTGCGTAGGTAAGAAACGTTCTTGCTAGAAACCCATAGCAGCCACGTAAAACATGCAACAACAATTAGAGGACGTCTAACTTGTTTTTGCAGGGTATGCTATGTGATGTGATATGGCCAAGAAGAATGTGATGAATGATATGTAATGTATGAGATTGATCATGTTCTTGTAATAGGATTCACGACTTGCATGTCGATGAGTATGACAACCGGCAGGAGCCATAGGAGTTGTCTTTATTTTTTGTATGACCTGCGTGTCATTGAAGAACGCCATGTAACTTACTTTACTTTGTTGCTATACGCGTTAGCCATAGAAGTAGAAGTAGTCGTTGGCGTGACAACTTCATGAAGACACGATGATGGAGATCATGGTGTCATGCCGGTGACGATGATGATCATGGAGCCCCGAAGATGAAGATCAAAAGGAGCAAAATGATATTGGCCATATCATGTCACTATTTGATTGCATGTGATGTTTATCATGTTTATGCATCTTGTTTACTTAGGACGACGGTAGTAAATAAGATGATCCCTTACAAAATTTCAAGAAGTGTTCTCCCCTAACTGTGCACCGTTGCTACAGTTCGTCGCTTCTAAGCACCACGTGATGATCGGGTGTGATGGATTCTTACGTTCACATACAACGGGTGTAAGACAGTTTTACACAGCGAAAACACTTAGGGTTAACTTGACGAGCCTAGCATGTGCAGACATGGCCTCGGAACACGGAGACCGAAAGGTCGAGCATGAGTCGTATAGTAGATACGATCAACATGAAGATGTTCACCGACGTTAACTAGTCCGTCTCACGTGATGATCGGACACGGCCTAGTTGACTCGGATCATGTGATCACTTAGATGACTAGAGGGATGTCTATCTGAGTGGGAGTTCATAAGATGAACTTAATTATCCTGAACATAGTCAAAAGACCTTTTGCAAATTATGTCGTAGCTCGCGCTATAGTTCTACTGTTTAGATATGTTCCTAGAGAAAATTATAGTTGAAAGTTGATAGTAGCAATTATGCGATCAGTAGAAAGCTTATGTCCTTAATGCACCGCTCAGTGTGCTGAACCCCAAACATTGTCTGTGGATGTCGCGAACATCTGACATACACGTTTTGATAGCTACGTGATAGTTCAGTTAAACGGTTTAGAATTGAGGCACCAAAGATGTTTTTTGAAACATCGCGAAACATATGAGATGTTTTGAGGGCTGAAATTGGGATTTCAGGCTCGTGCCCATGTCAAGAGGTATAAGACCTCCGACGATTTTCTTAGCCTACAAACTAAGGGAGAAAAGCTCAATCGTTGAGCTTGTGCTCAGATTGTCTGAGTGCGACAATCACTTGAATCGAGTGGGAGTTGATCTTCCAAATGAGATAGTGATGTTTCCCCAAAGTCATTGCCACCGAGCTGCTAGAGCTTCGTTTCGTGATGAACTATAACATATCAGGGATAAATAAGATGATCCTTGAGGTATTCATGATGTTTGACACCGCGAAAGTAGAAATCAAGAAGGAGCATCGATTGTTGATGGTTGGTGAAACCACTAGTTTCAAGAAGGGCAAGGGAACAAAGGGATACTTCATGAAACGGCAATTCAGCTGCTGCTCAAGTGAAGAAACCCAAGGTTGAACCCAAACCCGAGACTAAGTGCTTCTGTAATAAGGGGAACAACCACTGGAGCAGCATTACCCTAGATATTTGGTAGATGAGAAGGCTGGCAAGGTCGATAGAAGTATATTGGATATACATTGTGTTAATGTGTACTTTACTAGTACTCCTAGTAGCACCAGGGTATTAGATACCGGTTCGGTTGCTAAGTGTTAGTAACTCGAAATAAAAGCTACGGAATAAACGGAGACTAGCTAAAGGTGAGCTGACGATATGTGTTGGAAGTGTTTCCAATGTTGATATGATCAAGCATCGCACGCTCCCTCTACCATCGAAATTTGGTGTTTGCGTTGAGCATAGACATGATTGGATTATGTCTATCGCAATACGGTTATTCATTTAAAGAGAATAATGGTTACTCTATTTATTTGAATAATACCTTCAATGGTCTTGCACCTAAAATGAATGGTTCATTGAAATCTCGATCGTAGTGATACACATGTTCATGCCAAAAGATAGTAATGATAGTACCACCTATTTGTGGCACTGCCACGTAAGTCATATTGGTATAAAACGCATGAAGAAGCTCCATGTTGATGGATCTTTGGACTCACTCGTTTTGAAAAGTGTGAGACATGCGAACCATGTCTATTGGTGTATATGCATGAAGAAACTCCATGCAAATGGATCGTTTGGACTCACTTGATTATGAATCACTTGAGATATGCAAATCATACCACATGGGCAAGATGACTGAAAAGCCTCGTTTTCAGTAAGATGGAACAAGATAGCAACTTATTGGAAGTAACACATTTTGATGTGTGCAGTCCAATGAGTGCTGAGGCATGCAGTGAATATCATTATGTTCTTACTTCACAGATGATTCGAGTAGATGTTGAGAATATTTACTTGATGAAACACATGTCTGAATTATTGAATGGTTCAAATAATTTCAGAGTGAAGTAAAAGATCATTGTGACAAGAGGATAAAATGTCTATGATATGATCATAGAGATGAATATCTGACTTACGAGTTTTGGCACACAATTTAGACATTGTGGAAATTGTTTCGCAATTAATACCGCCTGGAACACCATAATGTGATGGTGTGTCCGAACATCATAGTTGCACCCTATTGGTTATGGTGCGTACCATGATATCTCTTATCGAATTACCACTATCGTTCATGGGTTAGGCATTAAAAGACAACCACATTCACTATAAATAGGGCACCACGTAATTCCGTTGAGACGACACCGTTTGGAGAAACCTAAGTTGTCGTTTCTTAAAGGTTTGGGGCTGCAACGCTTATGTGAAAAAGTTTCAGGATTGATAAGCTCGAACCCAAAGCGGATAAAATGCATCTTCATAGGACACCCAAAACAGTTGGGTATACCTCCTAATTCAGATCCGAAAGCAATATGAATTGTTTCTAGAATCGGGTCCTTTCTCGAGGAAAGGTTTCTCTCGAAAGAGTTGAGTGGGAGGATGGTGGAGACTTGATGAGGTTATTGAACCGTCTCTTCAACTAGTGTGTGGCAGGGCACAGGAAGTTGTTCCTGTGGCACCTACACCAATTGAAGTGGAAGCTTATGATATTGATCATGAAACTTCGGATCAAGTCACTACCAAACCTCGTGGGATGACAAGGATGCGTACTACTTCAGAGTGGTACGTAATCCTGTCTTTGAAGGTCATGTTGCTAGACAACAATGAACCTACGAGCTATGGAGAAGCGATGGTGGGCCCAAATTCCGACAAATGGTTAGAAGCCATGAAATCCGAGATAGTATCCATATATCAGAACAAAGCATGGACTTTGATGGACTTGCCCGATGATCGGCAAGCCATTAAGATAAATGGATCTTTAAGAAGAAGACAGACGTGGATGGTAATGTCACCGTCCATGAAGCTCGACTTGTGGCGAAAAGTTTTTCACAAGTTCAAGGAGTTGACTACGATGAGATTTTCTCATCCGTAGCGATGCTTAAAGTCCGTCGGATTCATGTTAGCATTAGCTGTATTTATGAAATCTGGCAGGTGGACATCAAAACGAGTTTCCTTACCAGTTTTCGTGAGGAAAGGTTGTATGTAATACAATCAGAAAGTTTTTTGTCAATCCCGAAAGATGCTAATAAGTATGCAAAGCTCCAGCAATCCTTCTAAGGACTGGAGTGAGCATCTCGGAGTTGGAATGTATGCTTTGATGATCAAAGATTTTGGGTTTGTACAAAGTTTGTGAGAAACTTGTATTTCCAAAGAAGTGAGTGGGAGCACTATAGAATTTCTGATGAGTATATGTTGTTGACATATTGATGATCAGAAATGACGTAGAATTTCTGGAAAGCATGTAGGGTTATTTGGAAAGTGTTTTCAATGGAAAACCTGGATTAAGCTACTTGAACATTGAGCATCAAGATCTATAAGGATAGATCAAAACGCTTAATAGTACTTTCAAATGAGCACATGCCTTGACATGATCTTGAAGGTGTTCAAGATGGATCAGTCAAAGAAGGAGTTCTTGCCTGAGTTGTAAGGTATGAAGTTAAGACTTAAAGCTCGACCATGGCAGAATAGAGAGAAAGGAACGAAGGTCGTCCCCTATGCTTAAGACATAGGCTCTACAGTATGCTATGCTGTGTACCGCACCTGAAGTGTGCCTTGCCATGAGTCAGTCAAGGGGTACAAGAGTGATCCAAGAATGGCTCACAGGACAGCGGTCAAAGTTATCCTTAGTAACTAGTGGACTACGGAATTTTCTCGATTATGGAGGTGGTAAAAGAGTTCGTCGTAAAGGTTACGACGATGCAAGCTTGACACCTATCCGGATAGCTCTGAGTAGAGAGACCGGATACATATAATGGAGCAATAATTTAGAATAGCTCCAAGTAGAACAGTTGTTTGGAATAGCTCCAAATAGAGTGTGGTAGCTACATCTAGGAGATGACATAGAGATTTGTAAAGCACACACGGATCTGAAAGGTTCAGACCTGTTGACTAAAACCTCTCTCACAAGCAACATGATCAAACATAAAACTCATTGAGTGTTAATCACATAGTGATGTGAACTAGACTACTGACTCTAGTAAACTCTTGGGTATTAGTCACATGGCGATGTGACCTGTGAGTGTTAATCACATGGCGATGTGAACTAGATTATTGACTCTAGTGCAAGTGGGAGACTGTTGGAAATATGCCCTAGAGGCAATAATAAAAGTATTATTATTATATTTCCTTGTTCATGATAATTGTCTTTTATTCATGCTATAACTGTATTATCCGGAAATCGTAATACACGTGTGAATACATAGACCACAATATGTCCCTAGTGAGCCTCTAGTTGACTAGCTCGTTGTGATCAACAAATAGTCATGGTTTCCTGGCTATGGACATTGGATGTCGTTGATAACGGGATCACATCATTAGGAGAATGATGTGATGGACAAGACCCAATCCTAAGCATAGCACAAAGATCGTGTAGTTCGTTTGCTAGAGCTTTGCCAATGTCAAGTATCTCTTCCTTTGACCATGAGATCGTGTAACTCCTGGATACCGTAGGAGTGCTTTGGGTGTATCAAACGTCACAACGTAACTGGGTGGCTATAAAGGTGCACTACAGGTATCTCCGAAAGTATCTATTGTTTTATGCGGATCGAGACTGGGATTTGTCACTCCGTGTAAGCGGAGAGGTATCTCTGGGCCCACTCGGTAGGACATCATCATATGCGCAATGTGACCAAGGAGTTGATCACGGGATGATGTGTTACGGAACGAGTAAAGTGACTTGCCGGTAACGAGATTGAACAAGGTATCGGTATACCGACGATCGAATCTCGGGCAAGTAAAATACCGCTAGACAAAGGGAATTGAATACGGGATCGATTGAGTCCTTGACATCGTGGTTCATCCGATGAGATCATCGTGGAACATGTGGGAGCCAACATGGGTATCCAGATCCCGCTGTTGGTTATTGACCGGAGAACGTCTCGGTCATGTCTGCATGTCTCCCGAACCCGTAGGGTCTACACACTTAAGGTTCAATGACGCTAGGGTTATAAAGGAAGCTTGTATGTGGTTACCGAATGTTGTTCGGAGTCCCGGATGAGATCCCGGACGTCACGAGGAGTTCCGGAATGGTCCGGAGGTAAAGATTTGTATATAGGAAGTCCTGTTTCGGCCATCGGGACAAGTTTCGGGGTCATCGGTATTGTACCGGGACCACCGGAAGGGTCCCGGGGGCCCACCGGGTGGGGCCACCTGCCCCGGGGGGCCACATGGGCTGTAGGGGGTGCGCCTTGGCCTTCATGGGCCAAGGGCACCAGCCCCAAGAGGCCCATGCGCCTGGGGAAACCCTAAAGGAAGAGTCCCAGCAGGGGAAGGCACCTCCTAGGTGCCTTGGGGGGGGAGGACTCCTCCCCTGGCCGCCGCCCCCTTGGAGATTGGATCTCCTAGGGGCTGGCGCACCCCCCCTTGGGATCCCTATATATAGTGGGGTAGGAGGGCCTCTCAAAGACACCTTATGCCTTTGGTGCAGCCCCTCCCTCTCTCCCAAGTTCTCCTCCTCTTCTCCCATGGTGCTTGGCGAAGCCCTGCGGAATTACCACGCTCCTCCATCACCACCACGCCGTTGTGCTGCTGTTGGATGGAGTCTTCCTCAACCTCTCCCTCTCTCCTTGCTGGATCAAGGCGTGGGAGATGTCACCGGGCTGTACGTGTGTTGAACGCGGAGGTGCCGTCCGTTCGGCACTAGGATCATCGGTGATCTGAATCACGACGAGTACGACTCCATCAACCCCGTTCACTTGAACGCTTCCGCTTAGCGATCTACAAGGGTATGTAGATGCACTCCCTTTCTACTCGTTGCTGGTCTCTCCATAGATAGATCTTGGTGTTACGTAGGAAATTTTTTGAATTTCTGCTACGTTCCCCAACACTTAAATCATTAGTATATGACATAAGAAGACTATGTGCCCATGTTTTTTATTTTTCTGATTTTTATTTAATTTATTATGCTCATTTGAAATCTGGTCAAACATAGCTTTGACTGCTCCAAACCCCTCCCAAACCCCGCTAACCCTAGCGCTGAACCAGGACCGTTCATCTAACCCTAGTGTTGAACAAGGGTCGTCCATCTAACTCTTCTAGAAGGAATCTGTGGGGAGGAGGGGGGCGATCCGCGAGATGCAATCTGATTGGCTGGGAGATTCTTTTTTTTTAACAAATATCGAGCGCGCTGGAAGGACCGTTGGGCCGTCTCGTTGTCTGGGCCTGAGACCGCAGTAAATAGCCCGTCTCAGCCTTTCCAGGCCTTGCATGCATGCATGGGAGGCGGCGACGTGCATAGGCTGCGACGTGGGTTTGCATGCGCGGGAGGCTGCGACGTGCATGCATGCGAGCGAGGCGAGCGAGGCGTGCTAGGGGCGCTAGGCTAGCGAGGCTAGCTAGGTGGTTCAACGAGTCAGATGCACCGTCCGGTCAAAGATCTATGCAGTGATTCAAATGCACGCACGCGCCCCATGCATGCATCATTTTTGTGCAAAAATTTAAGAGTGCAAAGCGTAACGGATACACACGCGCGTTCGGATTCACACACGCACCGTTCTCACCCTTTCTCTCTTCCTCTCCCACCAACAGGCCTATAAATGGGGTGCCTATCTTCCTCTCCCACCCATAAGCCAAATCCGATCCATTCTCTCCAACTTCAAACACCCAATCGACCGAGCCCTCCCCAAGCGAGACCATGCAGTTCAACGGGCCGACCTTCAGCCGTCCGCCTGTCGTGCCGGAGCGGCGCTACCCACCGGGCGTGCTCGTGGAGAGGGAGCTCCGTGTGTGGGCTTTTTCAAGGTGGAGGGGTTCCGTCGAACTCACTCGCGCCTTCCTCAGAGCCGGCTATGCCCACCTCCCACGGGGCTCGCCGAGGATGTTCACCCTCAACAAGGTTTGTGACCGCGGCGGCATCATCCTACTGCTCACGGTCACCTTCACCAACCCGTTTGACGCGCGCGAGCTCCTCGGCCAAGTCTTTTGGTGCGGCTGCGAGGCCATCTTCTTCACCGTCTACAACATCTACACCAACTACGAGAACATCTTCCCCACTCCAACCGGGATGCACTCCCTTCCCTACGACGACGAGGAGGAGGTGTGAAGATGAAGACGGTGTTGAAGGGCGCGCGCGGCCAAAGTGGAAGGAGGAGATCAAGATGAAGACTGTTTCGTTTTTTATTTGTTGCTTTTCTATGTTGTGTCGTGTCGTGTCATGTTTCGTCATGTGTCCGTGAACTGTCCGTGAACTTATTATTGTAATGGTACTTGTGTTGCATCTTATCTAAGTTATTTATTAGGGTTTATTATGTGTGTTAAAAAATGTCCATGCCCAAGCATATAATTTCTTCCCTAAACCAAGTCATGAAGCTCGAGAACTTGTGGTTGTCATTCAAAAGAGGGGGTGAGAAGCCCTCCGATTTATTCAAAAAAAATAAGTCATGAACTAACATGCAAATTTATTCCATTTAAATCCTAAACCAAGTGTCACTCTAACACTAAACCAAGTGCCACTCTAACCAAAACCACGTGGCAGTGCAAACATACGTTTTCAACCTTCCAACCCTCCAAAATTTCAGTGCAAAACAAAGGAAAACCACTCTCACGTGTGTGCAAACATTTACGGTCTCACATTTTTTTTAACAAATTTCACAGTCTCACTATGTATACATTCCTTCTCTACCCATGTCAAACTCTTGCCATCTGTCCTAGCGGTTACCAGCGCAGCCCTAAACACCACAAACCCACGCGGTCTTCGGTTCGAGTCCCCAGCCGCACCAATTTTTTGTGCATTTTCCACCCTTCATTTTTTTTGACAAATTTCACAGTCTCACTATGTATACATTGCTTCCCTACCCATGTCAAACTCTTGCCATCTATCCTAGCGGTTACCAGCGCAGCCCTAAACACCACAAACCCACGCGGTCTTGGGTTCGAGTCCCCAGCCGCACCAATTTTTTGTGCATTTTCCACCCTTCATTTTTTAGACGAATTAGTTTCTACTCAATGTAATGCCCTTAAAAATGTTCATTTATTTTGGCACTAGGTGTAAACATCTACCAGAGCTGAGGCACATTTTCCATGACATTTTGGTCTTTGATTTAAATCACGGTGTATTTGAATTGGATTACTTAAATTGCTATTAAATATTTAACAGCTCCAAAAAATTTCTAACCTTAATTGTTTGGCTCTGGAATAATTCATTAACTGCATTTCATTGATCAAAAGTTTCTGAATTCCTCATTTCTTCTCCTTTTTTTCAACATATTTAAATGTTGGTCACTTCTTCTCTTTTTTTCAACATTTAAATAACTTTGACCAACATTTAAACTAGGTGAATTTCTCATACAATTTCAAGATTACAAATTCCTCCATAATTCATGCCTTTCCATACATTTTTGACATTACAACCAGTGCGATTACCATACCTACAAATGCCCAAAAGTATTTTCAAATGGGTATTGGTAGTGCTTGATCTTCAAGCTTCCTAACCTTCTTCTTCAACATCCTAAGCTCAACAGCTAGCTCTCTGTCAGTGCGTGCTTCGCCCTCCATCTCTTCTTCCGGAGCTCGTGCTGCGGCCACTGCGGTTTGGGGCAGCATGCGCAACCATTCGTCATGCTCTTCTTGCAGTTCATTTATCAGAGTCTTGGCCAAAGCATCGACCCAAAGAAAGAAGCATGTCACCTGCATGAACACGGAACAGATCAACCGATTGCTCAAAGATCCCGACCACGAAAATGGTGCAATTTCCCCGATTCTTACCCCATTCTCGCTGCACACGTAGAACGGACGATTGTGGTTCCTCGGTTGTGAGAAACCCTCCGATCAACGCTCGCCCGGCACCGCGGACAGACGAAGACAGGCATCTCCACACGCGCCCGGCTCTGCATCCGCGAGGTGGCGCGGGAGCTTGCGGAAGACATGGAGCTCGGAGCCGAACGGGATCTCAACGCCGCCGCGCCCTCCACAGCTAGTTTCCCACTGCCACGCCCTCCACAGCTAGCTTCCCACCGCCGTCGTGCTCTCGCTCTCTCGCCGTGGTCGGCGCCGTGCTCTCTGTCGCCGTGATCACCGCCACTGTCGCCCACTAATATAGCACACCCGCAACGGCTCTATGCTCAATGGCTCTCTGCTGGGTCCCACAAACCACACGTGCAACAGTCTGAACAAAATTGGCCGCCTTTGACGCCTTGTCCCACCTGTAAGGGCCGAGTCAAAACGTTGACCTGACGGAGACGCCAAAGTTCACAGAACGAGTCGGTGCGCACAGACTAGGGGCAAAACTGAGCACAATTTGCATCTGTGGGCAAAACTGAGCAGATGGACACCACCTGGGCCAGGATTCAGGCCGGCAGAAGGCCCAATAGGCCCATAGGCAGCACAGTGTGAGATTAGGCATGTAAGCCTGCATTTGAGAGGAGCTCGAGAGGGTAGCCGCGGTGGGGCTTATAAACCACTCCGAGCCCCTCTCAACTAGCAAGGTGGGACTAAACTTTTGGCCGCGGGCAGCGCAAGGCCTTTGGTCCTGGTTGGTG
>NC_057813.1:718706527-718707668 GCF_018294505.1 Triticum aestivum
CGCCGCCAGGCTGCCCCGAAGCCGCCCGCCGACACCCTCATCGTCGCCCGCGCCCGTCGTCGCCGTCGCCCGCGCCCGTCGTCGCCGTCGCCGTCGCTACGGGGAAGCACCACGCCGGCTCCCGCGACCCGTTCATCCCCGAGGCCGTTCGTCCGCCGCCGCACCGATTCCGGCCAGCGACCTCGACCCCTCCCCGCGATGTGAGCCCCTACCTCCTCCCCTTTCCTTCTCATTGCCGTCCCCGCACGTCATCCGTAAGCATGCGCCACCGCCAACCATCGTCGTCGTCGCCGTATAATGCTCTGTATATGCTCACTGTATGTATGTATGTATGTATGTATGTATGTATGTTCACTGTACAATGCTCTGTATATGCTGTATAATGCTCGTTTTTGCAATTTTTTTGTTACCAAGAAAAAGATCTATTTTTTGTTGATATGTATGTTCATATGCTCATTAATATTTAAAAAAATGTTCATATGCTCATTTAAGAAAATGTTCATATGTAACATTTAAGAAAAAAAAGTAAATGTATGTATGTTCATATGCAAAGAATTATTTTTGGATGAAATGAGATGAGATGAGATGTGTTTTGTGTTGGAGAAGAAAAGAGGAAGAAGGAAGAAGGAAGAAGAAGGAAAAGAGGGTTGAGGGGGGGGGGGTCGATATACCCCCTCCATGGTTACATTTTTAGAAAAGGATTATCTATATATGTTCTCTGATTTAGTACATTTTAGGTTAGTTTCATTTTTAGAAAAGTTCTATATATTTAGGAGAGGAAAAAGGGAAATAAGAAGAGGAAAAAGGAGAAGAAGAGGAGAGGAAGAAAAGGAAGAGGAGAAGAAGAGGAGAGGAAGAAAAGGAAGAGGAGAAGAAGAAAGGAATAGAGGAGAAGAAGAAAAAATAAAAAAAATACTATTTTTTCTTCTTCTCCTCTATTTCTTTCTTCTTCTCCTCTTTTTTTTTCTTCTTTTTTTTCTTCGATCTTCTCCGCTATTCCTTTCTTCTTCTCCTCTTTTTATTTATTCTTTGTTTTCTTATGTTTTATCGGGTCTGTCGTCGTCCATATACCCCTCCCGATAACTTCAACACGAGGGGGGGGCGATATACCCCCTCCCCGATAATATTATTTTCCCATGTA
>NC_057813.1:718707716-718708094 GCF_018294505.1 Triticum aestivum
CCCATGACAGTTTTCCAATCATCCATGACGGATCAGAACTGTCACGTATTAACAGATTTCTTGTAGTGCGATAATATTATTTTCCCATGTACGTATGTCGTCATTGTCGATATAAACCCCTCCCGATAACTTCAACACATGGGGGGGTCGATATACCCCCTCCCGATAACTTCAACACATGGGGGGGGGGGGTCGATATACCCCCTCCCCGATAACATTATTTTCCCGTGTATGTATCTCGTCGTTGTCGATATTACCCCCTTGAAGCGTTGTCGAGGCCACCCCAAACCCTAGAGAAGCAGCGTCGAGGCCACTAATTAATATGATTCCTTACTGTGATTAGCTAGCTAGTTCTATGTTTGCCACTAATATATCCAT
>NC_057813.1:718708239-718718740 GCF_018294505.1 Triticum aestivum
CCGTGTATGTATCTCGTCGTTGTCGATATTACCCCCTTGAAGCGTTGTCGAGGCCACCCCAAACCCTAGAGAAGCAGCGTCGAGGCCACTAATTAATATGATTCCTTACTGTGATTAGCTAGCTAGTTCTACATTTGCCACTAATATATCCATATCTGTCATGTTTGAATAATAATTGCCATGTTGTAAATATTTGTAGAAACTATGGACACCCCCCGAGACGAAGCAACAGAAGCGATGTTGGGGGAGATAATCGCACAAGGAAGTGATGCCGTCTTATCGTTTCTGAACGACACCGATGGTCTGGAAGGACAGGGTGATCAAGCAGGCTATGATTATGATGGCTCCTTTGACCCAATGCCGGTGCAAGAAGGAGACCGTGAGGACGGCTCCGGTGACCCAATGACGGTGCAAGAAGGAGACCGTGATGACGGCTCCGGTGACCGAACCGAGTCTGGCCAGGTATATATATTAGTTAAGCCTGTGCTGACTAGCTAATTGATGCATTCATTGTTTTGGTATATGTACACATATTAATTAACTCTCGTCTTTCTTCTTTTTTCTAGCCCTCCAAATCGAGCACAACTTCGGTGAGGAGACGAGGCCCGAAGAAAAAGTTGAGCTCGGATGAAAGGTTTGAGATCATAGCAATCGCGCGCGACGGCAAAGCGATTGAACCCATCCGGACAAAGAACACATTTGCTGCTCAGTGCGGGGTTCTTGTTAGGGACAAAATCCCGATCAGCATCCATCAATGGTATAAGCCTAAGAACGAAGACCCTGGGGTGTCTTATGTCAATGATATGCAGAAAGATGATCTTTGGACTGAGCTAAAGTCAAATTTCACCCTACCGCCAGAGGAGGATCCGGAGAAGCCAGTTATAGAGCAATTAATCAAGTATTTTTCTCTTAAGAAGATGGCAGGCCTATTCAGGAGGTGGAGGAAAGAGCTGAAAAAGTTTGTCGACAAAGAAGAGACACCAGAATTCATCGGCAAATATGAGAAGATCAGAGATCACTGGTCCGCATTTGTGGCCCACAAGACATCGGAAAAGAGTAAGAATATGTCGGTGACAAACAAGCAAAATGCTGCGAAGAAGAAGTTTCACCATCGCACGGGGTCAGGTGGCTACCTCAAAGCCTGACCTAAGTGGGCCAAGGCTGAGAATGATCTGCTTGATAAAGGGATCGAACCAGAGACAATGAACTGGTCAGACCATTGTCGGACTTGGTTCTTCGGGGCTGGCGGAACCTTGGACCATGTATCAGGGAAGTGCCGTTGGACGGACGAGCAACTGAAAATACCAGTCAAGAGGCTTCGGCACTATATCGATGCAGTGCAGCAAGGGACGTTCGTTCCAGACAGGGAGAAGCACGAGCTCACAATGGCCCTCGAGAATCCTGAGCACCCTGGACAGACACGAGGCACGCCAGGCTCCATTCCATGGAAGGTTGGTTTTTCGGACGCAGGCGGTTACAAATGCCGTGAGAGGAGGAAGAAACTGGAGCATAGCCAACTGCAGGCGCTGCATGCAAGGGTACAAGGGCTAGAGGAACGAGAAGCAGATCGCATCAAACGACCTGCCGAAGCTTCCTCCGAAGCTACCCCACCATCTCAGCAGAGAAGCAGCGTGGCTTCCACCGAGCTACTTCAGCCGGAGCATGTCTTGACGGCTCCTGCTAGCTACCCCGTGGATTTTATCACGGAGTCTCAAAATTGCCACCTTATGACGCAATGGCAGAACTTAAAAGTCAAGGCGGCTGTCGGCCAAGTTTGACCTTCTAAACCCGACGCAACTTTTCACTGTCGTCCGATTCTAGAAGGATATGCTAGGGTGACGGTGGACGAAATAACGGAGGGATTTGAGGACCTCCAGCTTGACCACCCTACCGGTGAAGGGGAGACTTGGCTGGGTTCTGCTCTGAAGACTCCATGCCTATGGCGGAAGGAGTTCATCAAGCTTCCGAACTGGACGCCTCCTTCTCCTCCTCCGATGAGTCAGGGCACTCCGCCTCCTCCACCGCCTCCTCCTCCGGCGAGTGACGATCAGGGCACTCGGCCTCCTTCTCCGGCGCGTGGCGGCACTGCGCCTCCTTCTCCGCCTGCGCCGGCGCGCCCGAGCAGCCAGCAGCCTCCTCCTTCTCTGCCTCGCCAGCAAGGGCGGAAGAGACCCGCCGCCGCCCCGGCTGCTCCGGCGCGTCGTAGTCCTTCTCCTCCGCCTCGTAAGCAAGCACGAAAGAAGACAGACGCCGCAGCCGCTCCGTCTGCTCCGGTGTCTAGCAGTACAGCCATCAGAGGCGGGAGGCAATACAGATACGGTCCTTCTCTCAAGCCTCTAGAGAAGTTACCGTACGAGAGGACCGAGGAGGAAAACGCGAAGATCGTGCGGACCGAAGTGGAGGACTTCTTTAAAGGGTTGAAAGCAAAGAGACATCCACCTCCGAAGGAGAAGGTAGATCCGGTGAAAGCAAAGCGCACTATCGATGCCCTGAGGAAACCACCAAAGTCTTCGCCGAGAACCAACTATGAGCGCATTACTGAATAGGCATATCTCGAAGCGGAGTGGTCGGGAAGTACTGTCAGTGATCAAAGGTTAAAAGAACGAGTAGCTACGAAAAAAATTGCCCATCTCGGCGAACAAGCAAATCAATCGTGCCCCCCGCTCAATGTGTCTAGCGGCGACGTCGTCGCTAATGCTTCGGGGACGGTGCCCGGTTATAGCAATCTTGCAGCTTACCTGCCTGACAATGTAAATTTTGATTTCATGGAGGTGGACGAACACAGATACGAGTATGGGAAGCCTCTCGTCAAAGATGAAAAATCTCTAACAACGATGATGCGAAGATTCCATAATTGGTACATGAAAACCCGCAGAGAGTCTGGGGGGACGAATACTTTGTTTTTGAGAATTAAAGAGGAGCACGACCTCGTTGGAACTGATCTGTTGCCTGTTCCATTTGAGGAGTTCTTCGAGTTCTTCAATCAAAAGGCCCTCGATAAATTAACGGTCTTTTGCTATTGTCTGTAAGTACTATTTCTGTCATTAAGTCTCTATATATAGCTCGGCTCTTTCATTGCATGTATTTATAATTAATTATCCTCACTATATTATATGCAGATTGAAGATCGTCGAGTGCAGAAAACAAGAAATGTATGATATTGGGTTCATTAACACAAATATCATAGATGAAATTCAGGTTAAAAAGCACGTCGAAGAGGCCAAGGCCAACTTGCTACAATCATTGATCAAAAATCAAAACAAAGATTTAATACTCTTTCCTTACAACTTCGAGTGAGTGTTACTGTCGTGTGCATATTCGGTTTCCCTTATTACTCGAGCGAGGTTATAATAATGTAATTGATGAGTTATGCATGCGTGCGCAGCTTCCACTATGTTTTTCTGGAGATTAAGCTTGAGCGGGGACTAGTAACCGTCTTAGATTCGAGACGAAAAGATCCCAAAACCTATGCGGACATGAATAAAATGCTCAACAAGTAAGTTTAATCGATCATCACCGCACCATATCGGCAACTTTTTGTTCATTTCCTGATATCTCAAGTAATAATAATTATTTTCTTTGTCTTGCAGGGTTTGGAAACAGTTCGCCGCAGAAGCTCCGGGACTGCCGAAGGAGCTGCGATATACATACCCGAAAGTAAGTACTACTGGCTAGCTAGTTGCGCGCATCTCCCGTTGATTCTATAGCTATACTTTCATCAATGCCATTTATAATGCTTCATTATCAGTTTGATTGACCTCTATTTCTTGTAAAGTGCTTGTGGCAGGAACAAGGAAATAATTACTGTGGATACTACATGTGCGAGTTCATCTACAACGCGACTTTGGAAAATAAGCGGGGCTACTCTAAAAGACAATATGAAGTGCGTAAGCAATAATATTCACAATTTCATTTTATTATACCATCATTTCTGTTGAGTTTCATTCATATATATGTATTAACCCCCTTCTTCAAATTAGACGTGGCAGATGCGAAACGAACTCCTACCACAAGATCGCATGAAAGCAATTCAAGAGAAATTGGCGGGATTCTTTCTTGACCACGTCATCAATAAAGCCGGAGAATACCATGTGGAAGTTGATTTCAATTGCTAGGGGATTATAAGAGATCTTACATATTGTATATGTATGTAGCCAGTAGCGTCGGATTATAAGAGATCTTACATGCATTGCAATTGGGGCATACATACATATTTTACTGGTTTAACACCAATCGTGTGCGACATAAATCTTGGAACGATCATATTTCTGATTTTTGGTAAAATTTAATTTGATTTGGATATGGGTAGAAGAAGGCAGGGAAAGTTTTGATTTAGTTAAGGTTTGCGGACGCCGTCGACGATCTCCGGGACGTGTTCCTCTGCCGAAGGCCCTCGCGCAGGCAGGCCCAGTCCTGGACGCGGCCGGGCACGGCGGCGAGGAGGCACCACAGCAGCCGGTGCCGGAGGCTGGGCACGCAGAGCGGGCCGCCGCGGCCGACCCAGCGCACCGCGGCGCGCGCGTAGGCGTCGGCGGTGGGCACCAGCGGCGCGGGGCGCCAGACCGCCGAGAAGTCGGCGATCATCGCCGTCGCCACGAACATGGGCGCCTGGCACTGCACGTCGACCCCTCGGCCCCCGTACTCGGCGGCGAGGCCCCCGGAGAGCACCGCGACGTACCGCTTGGTGCCGGAGTAGACGGCGTGGAGCGGGAAGGAGGCGACGGCCTCCGACGTCGCCGACCCCATGCTGACCACGGCGCCCCTGCCCCGCGCCGCCATGCCCGGGATCACCGCCGCCGTCACCTCCGTCGGCGCCCACAGGTTCACGCGGATCATGCGCACGTACGCCTCCAAGTCGCCCTCGTGGAAGAACGCCGCGCGAGGGCTCATCACCCCGGCGTTGTTCACGAGGACGCCCACGTCCAGCCCCTCCACGACGTCCCGGAGCCGCCGCATCGCCTCGTCGCCTGCACGCCGCCGGCCGAGAGGACCGTCAAGTGCCTGCAGGCCGTCGCCATGCCCTCCGACATACCCCAAACCTGAGTGAACTACGTGGTACCTTGGGGAGTGGAGACGAGGGAGAGGTCGAACACCACGGTCCTGGTCTCCACGGGGTGGCGGGAGGTGATCGTGTCAGAGACTTCCCGGAGGTCCGCGGCGTCTAGACCGACGAGGACGAGGTTGAGGCCCCGGCCGGCGAGCTCCAGGGCGACGGACCGCCCGATGCCGGACGTCGGGCCGGTGACCACGGCCCACGCGCCGTAGCGCCGGCGGAGGTCCCTGGGACGGCGCAGGCAGTGCGCGAGGTGGACGAGGAGGCGGGACGAGAGCGCCGCGACGTGGAGGGCGCCGAGGACGGCCAGCCAGACGAACCACGCCGGCGCCTGCCGGAGGTCAGCCGCCATTCTCCACTCTCCTGGCCCTCGTTCACGCGTTTGGTGCCAGTTTTGTAGTAGCAGTAGCACTGTCCGTGCATAGACACACTCCAAATACCAACCGCTAATTTTGTTGGAACAGACATGCAGGTAACCTGCCGAGATATGTGCAGCAACATGTCACAATCTCATATGGCAACAATATCATCAGCAATTTAAAGATTTGACATTAACAGGAGGCTGCAGCCTCCACTGAATGTATACATCTGCTCAATCAAAACTAATTAAGCTCAACGATGAAACCGAAATTCTCTCTCAGAAGAAGAACGGCGGCATCGAAATCGAATCGCGCATTGATGTTCCACCCTGAAGCCTAATCACAAGGAGAAAAATTCTACACAATGCACAACAACACGCAGGCCGACAACTTCAGCCCGCTCACCGCTCATCGACAAACAACTTACAAGCTGGAATTGGACAGCAGGGCCTATCCTAGACAGGTTCCTATGTACGTGCGAACGACGAAAGAATGGCTGACGAAATCTTCATCTTCTCAACCAAAACCGCCAGAATGCTGGCGCTGCTGAGGCTCCGCCGCAACTCACACGGTTTCCTCTTTACAAGTGTCCAAGGACTTTCTTCTCCGGTCAAAGTATTTGGACTTGTCTCCAAGTGTATGATCAGGGTGTGGTTGGCGAACTTTGTGGAGCGGCGAAGTAGTCGTCTTCGACGTTCCTCAGTAGATTGTCGCTGCCTACGCTGATATACCAAGATATCCCTCTATCCAGAGGCCAAGTGGATGCTGCAAACAGAGGAATAATTTTTCAGGTCTTTCCTAAATCTGATACTGATATGGAATGTTAAAGAGAACTGCCTATAACAGGTTTGGAAGAACAAATCCAGTTCAAAACAGCGGTTGGGGCAGAAAAGAACTAAAACATTCTTCTTTTTTATTTGTGAAAATCAGTGGGAATTAGAGCTCACAGTAGTTAAGAAACATTCTGATAGATTTATTACTCCAAGACAAGTTACTTGAAACATGTTCACTTTTTTTTATTTTAGACAGTTATTATTTTTTTCAGAAAAAGGAGATGACGGTGATGCAACAGAACATGGTACATTTTGAAACAACTACCACATGTGCGCATCACTGAGCCACAAAATTGTACCTGGAGAACTGGCAGCTTCTTTTTGCTTTGCTGCGTGCAGCAAAATTGTTCCAGAAAGGATCGTTACCAGGCCGCAGCATTCAGAAGCAATACTACTTAAGCTTTGTCCAGCCCCGTCCTGCATTTGACAGCAAGCAGAATGAGTTGCAATCTGCACCACAAAGTCCAGTTGAATTAACTAAACAATCTAAAGTTGCTTTCTACCTTGAACATAATTGAACTCGCCACTATTGTAAGGGTTGTAAACATAACATAATAAACTGGGGACACCATAGCTAAATCAAAGGTATCCAGTGCCTGCAAAAGTTGAATAAAATCAGCATAACAAGAAAATAGAGAAAAACACTAGAATGATTTTAAATAAACTAGACCAAGTAAAATAATACTTCATTTTTTTCTTAATATCTGCGGTGGAAAATAAAGTTTGACTTAATCAAGTAACAAAATAAGTAGCAAATTCATGAAAATCGTAAGTTGTCAAAAACCGAGTAGTACAAGCTCATGTAGATGCAATCAAGCAAAACATATTCACAGGACAGGAGTAACAAGTAACTAGAAGGAGGAGAAGATGTGCTACCTTGTTGAGGTAATTTAGCTGAGAAACCCCACAGATAACTGCGACCAGAATAAAAAGCCATGTGTGTGGATAGGCAAGCTGGTTCATTCCATCCAGCGTAAGCTTTATGGCAACACCAACGGCTTTGATGCTAACAACCTACAAAGTAGTGATATTCAACTCGAAAACTCGCTGATGTTAGGCTGTGCATCTCAAAGTTAAAAGCACACTTACTGTTAATGATCCCATTGAAGAGCAGATACCCAGATATATCAGGATGTTCTTCTGACCATACCGCGGTTCGATGAACACTACTACTATTGCCATGAGTAACAATGTTGTTCCCGCGTATGCTAGAAATCCTGCCCATGGTTGACACCATAATATGGAGAAAGGCTGTCAGACATGTGGGTGTGCTACAACTGACATAAGGCGTATGATTGCAGGCCGATGACTCACCTGGTTGGGTAGCTAGATCCCAGATTTCTTCGACGGAATCGGGCATGTGCTCTTCAGGGGCATGTAGAACGACAACAACTGAGCCTACTATGCATGATATACAGCCAAGAACGCCGAGCTTGTTAAGCCGCTCCTTCAGCACAAAGTGCGCTAACACTGAACTGGCCATTTGTAGAAAAACGTTTATGTCAAGCACGGGGGAATCAAAGACGACATTGAAACTAGGGGTTTTGGTTTTTGCAAATTCACCTGACGATTATGCTTAGTGCTCCAAGAGGAGTCACAAGGACGGCCGGTGCGAAGACATAGGCAATGAAGTTGGCGACCTCCCCAAGCAGCACTTGTAAATGTCAAGAAAAGAAAGTTTAGTCGCATAATTAAATCAATACCCACGGCTAACTTTGTGCAGAATGAACATACTGGTGATCAAGCCGGCCCACCAGAGAGGCTCCAGAAGATACGTGTATCCTCCTCCGCCTGTAATTGAGAGAGAGGGAGAAGCAGAAACATGTAAGCTGAAATCGCAGGACAGTTACCAAGACAAATATCAAGTCTGAATTGGTTGAACATTCGCATATAAAAATCCAGAAAGCAGGTGAAATGTCAAAAATGTTTTGTTTTTGTAGTGCCAATCATGCTAGTTAAGCACAAACAGGAGGTTAATAAGGAGTGGGACATCTGAAAAGTAAGAGATTTTGGTTCATATATCTCTGATGAAGCCAGTGATCCTAGACATATTGTAACTGCACACATACGCAGAAAAGCGGGCCGTAAATTGGTTCATGACATTCGAGTCACCATCCATCACTGGAACCTACTGGCCTGGAAAAATCACCATCCAACCTCGCATTACCCAACTTACAGCAAGGTAGACAAAATCATGTTCCAAAGCATAAGCATATCTACAGTTGTTCAATTCTCATCATGGCTCTGTCTCTCTAATCCTACACCATTTCTCGGTGTAATAGTTTTGATCTTCTAGAGGCCCTCTCGATTCTCATTGACCCGTATGGTGGAAGCATGATACAAGAAGATGACTGGCTGCCAATCAGCACGAGCGTAGCTGGCGTCCAGAAGACAGCAACAACCCGCAGCGCACAGGTTTGACTTTTGACGAACACGGCAGCAGCCGCCCGGCACCAATCCAGACGCCCGTACATTTCGAAATCTCGGGTCTGGAATCATGGCCCGTTCCAGACGCCATTGCTCCAGGGATCGAAGGGAGCGTCGAGATCCGAAGCACTGGTTGGCCGGGCCAGGCCGGAGCGGCCGTGGGATTCGAAATTGACCAAGGCAGCGCGGCGCGACGCGCAGAGCAGGGGACCATCCGGTCGGTGGAGGAGGAGCGGCCGGCGTCGATCGGGGATCCGGCAAGGGGGGGAAGAGAGGAGAGGGAGAGACGGCGAGGAGAGGAGGTATATACCTGCGCGGAGGCCGCACTTGCCGGCGCGCATGAGGCCGATCTTCTTGAGGATGAAGCTGGCGCCGATGAAGGCGCTGGAGGCCACGGCCAGCGCCAGCCCCTTGGTGTTGTCCGACGCGCCCATCCCCTTCCCTCCCGTCCCCTCCCGCCGGCCGCCACGCCAAGGCGAACAAGGAGATAGACGGGCGGGCCGCTCGCGCGAACGCAGCTAGCTAGACAGCCCCCGCGACGCGCGCCTCCGGCTCAAATCTCCGGGAAAACAGGAGGCCGCGCGCACGACAGGAGCGGCCGGTGGTGGCGCGTGCCTCTTCTCTCCTCTCCGCCGCCCGCTTGTCTCGTCCGTGCTGGCGGCTGCTGGCCAGGGTGGGTGGTTCCGCCTGTTGTTGTTGTTGTCCGCCCGCCGGCCGCCGGCCCGGTCGTCGGTCTTGGCAGCTGGTCCTTGGAAAGGGCGACGCGAGGGGGACAGGGGAGGCCGCGCGGGTGCTTCGGGCTGATGGTGGTGGGTGGGGCCGCACGGAAGAAGGTTGCCTGGAGTGTGTCTGCCATTGGCCGCTGGGTGGATGGAGGAGCTGGATCTGCGCGGCAGGCACGCGCGTCACGTGCCGCGTCGCACGGATCGCTCCTCGGCCCCGACCACCACCACCCTTGGCTCGAATTCAAATCAAAATTCATAAAATGCCTCGGTCACGTTTCGAAAACCCTCCCAGCCATGCAAATGCCAACGTATATGCTTACCGATGAATCATGACCTTTCTTGAGGCATGTTTTGTGGTTCTAGTTCTATTTACGAGCATTATTACTATGTTGCTTCACGTTTTATTTTGGCTCTTTCTTGAATAGAACCATTCCATCAAATATGGTCCGGTGTGCTCCTTTTTCCACTTAAAATATTATATGACATTTTCTCCAAATCATGTTTAAGTGAGCATGTCTTATTTTTATCCAGATATTTATAACTTGCTCCCTCTGTAAACTAATATAAGAGCGTTTAGATCACTATTTTAGTATTCTAAACGCTCTTACATTAGTTTACGGAGGGAGTACTTGACAATAGTGATATGGATTGATTTGCCAGCTTTCTGTTTTATCATCGAGATGCTTCACCATCTCGGGTAGGTTGTTTGAGCATAACGTTGATGCATGTTGCAGTTGTTGGCTCTACCATCCGAATTCACGTTCTTGTGCTAAATTTGATGGGCTGCTATACATCTTTAATCACGTTATTCCACTGGTTTCACATGTGCTGTTCTTATGTTGATGCTTTTCCTTAACAACTCCTAGGTTGACGGCACATGATCCTTTTGGGAAGAACTACTACAATGATGGCAGAGAATCATGTGCGAGAAAATGAAACCAAACTGAATTATCATTCCTACATGAACAGACAAATACGGATGAATGTAGTAGCATGTGCCTTATTGCAGAGATGCTAAAGGAGCGACACTCTCAAGTTCGGAGGATCACTCGTTTAGCATTTGTCATTATGAAAGATTGTATCAGTATGATAAAATTAAGTAAC
>NC_057813.1:718719159-718726467 GCF_018294505.1 Triticum aestivum
ATGGTCAAAATCTGACGTTGACTTATTTTACTAGGTAAACAAAAACCAGCCACTCAGAAAACTATTTGTTGACCTGTCTTATCTAGTTTCTTCAATAGTTTGGTGGTGACTGCAGTGACATAACAACTATTCCCTGATAAAGTCTCGTGACCAGATGCGGTGAAACTTTAAATTTGAGGAGAAAAAAATACCCAACCCATGTCCACGATGCTACAGTTCATCGCTCTGGAGGTTATAAATTGTAACTGTTCCAAAATGTGATTGTCCTAACTGTAATAATGATTCTACCCCACAACTGTATGCGGATAATTTATTCTTAACAGAAGTGTTCCAAGGAGAGTGGCGTTTCTGCTCCGGGCTCAGACGAGCCCGGGCAAAATAAAAAAAATCATTAAAATTAGGAAAAAATCCAAATTTTTTTGCAAGCAAGACGCTCGTGTGCGTGATGTTCATGCAAAAATTGTGGAGTTTAGACATTCGAGGAGCGGGTGACAAAAAAGACAAACTTTTGCTCTATAAGTAAGGTTACTGTTCATGCATTGTTTGGGCCAAATTTTCCCTTTTTTGCCACGAGCTCCTCAGATGTCGAAACGCGATGAAATTTTGCACGGACATCAGGCACGCGAACATCTTCCATACAAAAAGATTGCAGTTTTTTTAGTTTTTTTTTTGAATTACTGTAGCTCGGGAGCCGATGAGCCCGGGCACCGAGTTGGCTTTTCGTGTTCCAAGAGCTTAATATTGTAAGTCTGCAAAGAAACATCAGCATTCAGCAGTACACATGGTACACATGAACAAGACGTTCCATCTAATGAAGGATATGCTGGAAATGATGTTCTTGTGAAACTAACATGCACCTTGTTTAATATTGCACATTTGCTATATGTAAGTTGCCCGGATTATCTGGGCCAGTCCATTCAGGAGAACGAGGGAGGACGTGTAACTCTAAGGTCGAGCGGAGGGCCTCCTCCTGAGCTTCATAACTGGCCCGGTCCACGTATTCTTCTGCGCATCTTTCCTTTTTTTTTGAGGTAAATACAACACTGGTGCTTGAACTTGTCACGAATGTGCACTTTAGTGCCTGAACTTGCAAAATACATTGAACTGGTTCCACAACTTGGCATGGACATGCATATATGGTTCAAATCTTGTTTTTATACGTCCACGGCGCTGACGAGGCACACCAGGATGTAAGAGAAAAGGCACGTGGCCTGGTTTTTTGCAGAAAACCCTCTAGAATATATTTTTTTCTTACAAAAGGCCCTCAAAGAGAAACTGATAAATTAAAAAAAATCTATTAATATATTAATAATTAAAACTGGTCCGGGTTTTGAACCACACGCGCAGGTGTGCATGGTTAGCCAATAAGCAATACACTTTATAAACTTTATAAACATTTATAAACATAAACATATTATAAACTTTATAAACATTTATAAACATATTTATAAGCAATACCCATTCAAATTTAGTGTCAAGAATGGATTCATACACTTTATAAACATAAAGCTGAACAACATAAATTAAAAAAATTATTCCAACAATACACTGTCATTGGTTTGAACCTGCAACTAGGGGCTATATGGCCGCACATTCCACTCCAACTGGCGACATCGAATGGTAAAACGATAAATTTAGCTTTATAACATAACGAGCCCGTGTGGCTCAGTTTTCAACGGGTTTGTTCTTTTTCATTACATTTTTCTAAGAATTATTTAAATTATTATCACGTTACAAAAAATATACATATATTTAAAACAAATTACGTTAAAATTTCATATCATTTCATAAAATACCTATGCAGTAATTTAACAGAAATACACATAATAAAATTAAAAATTAAGAATATAATTTATAATTTGAAAGAATGTTCGCATTTTAATAAAAAATAAAAGTAATTTTATAAATGTTCATATATTTAAACAAAATTCTCATATAATTTTAAAATTTCACATTTTTAACAAACTATTTATGTAGTATATCAACGTGTTCATGCTTTAAAAAAATTGTGTTGTTTTAATAAGTTTATATAGTACTCCCTCCGTCCCAAAATAAGTGTCTCAACTTTATACTAACTCTAGTATAAAGTTGTGCTAAGCTTCAAACACCTATTTTGAGACGGAGTGAGTATATAAGTTTGTGTGTTTTCTAAAAAAATACAAGCCCAGTGCGCCATTAGACTACGGATCCTCACATGAATAATACTTGAATCATATAAACATTTTAGTCATTCATAAATATTTTCAATTTTATGAATATGTTTTGAAATAACACGTGAATTATTTTTAAAGTGACATGAAGATTTTTTTTCATTATTTTGAAATTATGTTTGTTATACAGTCATAAAGAGTACTTGTACTTTTGATACATGACAACTCAATGGTTGGAGTGGCATCCGTGCCTATAAGCTTTGGTCCGATGTTCGGGTCACAGATCCGATGGTGTTTTTTCTGGATTATTAAATTCTCTTTATTTATTTTGTTCGGCCAAATGTTTATAAAGGTTATGAATCATTAAAGTTGTCGAGTGGCTAGCCGCATGCACTCTGACTGGTACGTCGCTTGTTCGATCCAGCACACCAATTTTATTTTTTATCTTATAATTATACTCTAGTTTTTATTTTATAATTTATTGATTTCTCCCTGAGGGCCTTATGGTAAGAAAATAACTTCAGTTTTTTTTCCAATAAACAGGCCACACACCCTTGTCACTGACAGCGGGCCCCATGGCATGCTGGCCCACCTCCTTAGCTTCACGGACATATACAAAAACCATTTGAACCGTATATGCACGTCCATGCCAAGTTATGGAACCAATTCAATGTATTTTGCAAGTTCAGGCACTAAAGTGCACATCCATGGCAAGTTCAAACAACACTGGTGTATTTACCTCTTTTTTTTACTTTTATTTATGTTTCAGAAATGGAAAAAACATATTATATTCATATTTAAACAACATTCATCACACATTCAAAAACTTCAAATACAGTGTTAAGAAAATCTTTGGCAACTATTAGAAAATGTTGATAGCATTTAAAAACTAATCATGACATTTAAACAAAATGTTCACATATTTCAAAACCATATTTGTGACATTTAATAAAAAAATATAATGATTTTTTTGTGAAATTCGAAAAAATGGTGATGGCATTAAACAAAATTAGGTAACAATTATTTTAAATATTCACGCATTTTGAAAAAAAGTTCATTACATTTTAAAAACTTATACAATGTGAAAATAGTTATGTAAGTCAGAAAAAGTTGATGGAATTAAACATAATATACTGGAAATTTCTTAAAAATGTTTATATGTTTAAAAAATAGATTCATTTTATTTAAAAAACACAATAATGAAAAATAATCGTGTTGTTTTTACATAAAATGTTTCGTCTCAACTAAAAAACTATTCAATGTATATTTATTTATTTTAACATGTATTCATATTTTTCCAAAAATATCTATTTTATAAACTCTGCATCATGTATTAAAAAATGCTCAACTTGTATAAAAAACTGTTACACATGTTTAAGAAAATGTATAGTGTGTACTGAACAAAGTGGACATGTGTTGAAAAAAAGGAAAAAGCAAAGAAAACCAAAAACACCAGAACAAAACACATAAAAAACAAAAACAAAATGCAAAACTCAGCTCCGAAAATGCAAAAAGAAATAGCGCAGTACCCGCTCCGAGAAACCCCTTTTTGGGTCAGTCCAACTAGCGCTCGCCTCAGTAGGCAAGGACAAGGCAAGGCGGCGTGGTGCGCAAGAGAGCGCCGTTATGCCATGCATGGTACCACCAGGTGGTTGGGCCGACACTATACCTGGCCATACCTCGGGCCGGGCCTAGCCAAGCCCGAGGCAAAAAACCCAGGCCCAGGCCCGGCCCGGCCCGACCAACGGGCCTGTTTTTTGGGCCCGAGCCCGGCCCGAACACCTAAAAGCCCGTCGGGCTTCGGGCCGGCCCGGTCCGACCTTCAGGAAAGCGCAAAAATGACGGGCCCGGGCCCGGCCCGGCCCGACCTTCGGGCTCAAAATCTAGGCCCGAGCCCGGCCCGGGGGCAGCGTCGGGCCGGGCCGGGTCGGGCCGGGCCGGGCTTCCCATGGCCAGGTATAGCTGACACTGAATCAGGAGGATCAGAAGAGGGAGAAGAAGTCCCTGGTGGAGGTAGGAGAAAGCACAACAACCAGTTGATTTAGATCGAATGGCTCAAAAGAATGACTTCCCTTAAGAAAATCCATGCAATTACATATAATCGGTCCCTTAATATTGAATTTTTTCCTACGTTTTTTTTCTATTTACGAGTTTTTCAGATTGTAATGATGATGTATGATGACTTTTTTTTTAGTTGGTATGCTGACGTTTTTGATTGGTACTACCACGACTATCATGATGAAGTCTTGCAAAAATGATTTAGGATCTCATGATTCTGTAAATCGCATAATCTATATTTCAATCTACACTTGCTAGAATGGCACCAGCCGGGTTAATGACATACTCCTTCCCTTCGGGTTTATTAGTCCCCGTCGCATTTTGAGTCAAAGTACCATAGATTTAATTAGCAAAAAATAATTTATATGTAACAATAAAAGTATCATTGGAAGCTTCTTTCAAAATATAATATGACAATACAACTTATATTTCGATAAGTAAATCTAAGGTTAAAGTTAACAGAAAATATGAAGGGGGCTTATAAATCCGGACGAAGAAGTATCTTTTTTTAATGGAAAACAAAATAAATATTTGAAACTTAGTCCGAAGAGTATCCACGTCAAATTTGATGGGCTGCTAAGCCTGCTACTCATCTGAATGCCATTGGTGGGCTGGCTTGTCATTCGGCTAAAGTTGATCCAAAGACGTGTCTGAAACTTATTGACTAGTTGATTGGACAATTTGACTAGTTTCTGTCAGGACTTGAAAGAACTTCTGGGCATTTCGGCCATTTCGCATGAACTTGGATTACCTTTAATGTTATGTTTGACATAGCTCTGGACACGACCTTTTTTTGAGAATGGTTGGCATTTTTCTTTTCTTTTCAAAATGGCAGAATTCCTGCATTCATCAGCAAGAAAAGATTTACTCAATTAACTAGGGGAAAACCGAGCGAAAATCAGGTTGCCCAGTTAACTGAACTAGCACGATTGGCCGTCAATGTTTTTGTGGTAGCTGGTGGCTATAACAGCTTGTACAGGTGTCCCGTGAGTGGCGCCGGAGCCAGGGCCTCCTCGGCTTTGCATTTTGGAAAGGAAATGAGAGCTGTACGCATATGGAACTAGGTGCTCACGTGTCTCTTGGAAATCCTGTAACGGTCAGAGATGCAATGCTGATGAAATTACATATCTGTCACTTGGTGCCTAATTCTGCGAGAAATGTCGTCTCTTGAATCTGTCCTACAGTCGTGTTGAAGGAAGAATGCTGACTGGTCGGTCATGAGCTGGGAAAGAGAAGGCAAATATGCAGGTCAATTCCATCAGGCAGGCGTCGTTTTCTTCCTCCTCCCAATCAAAGAACGGATCGGACGTTGCATGTGTGTTCAGTTGGAAGAAGGAGGTCATATGTGTAGTTGCTGTCCCAGCTGGGTCGACATGCAACAGCTCGGACTAGTTTGAAGAGTCTTGTCTTGCCGGTCCGCACGTTTCCCAGGTTTTAAGCAAGCGACTGAGCATTTTTCTTTTCTAAGAAAACGACTGAGCATTTTTCTTTTTAACTTGTGGGTAGGCGGCGGGCATCTAAAAATTTAATAAACCGACGTGCCCGTCCTCTAGTGAGAAAATAGTACTAGTACCACTATGGGGTGGTACACGAATCAGCCTCGATGGTGGTATTTTATGCGATAGTGTCTGCCTACGCATGCACGCACCTGATCGAGGCTTTGGCGAAGCGAACGCGAAATGGTGGGCAATCTATTCTCTATGGCACGGACCGGTTTCATCCATGGTGGAGCAGCTGGCTAGCAGCACGTCGAACTCGGCTCGGTGCGTGGGTGCTCGAGCAAAGTCTGTTCGCCAGTTTGGTTGTTCGCTCCAACCGCCGCGCTTTCCCCCACGTGCGTGCGTGGCTTTCCCTTCCCGGCGGCGCGGTTGATTAATTATGCCGGCGACCCTGCGCGCGCGGTTGTCGGTCCAGTTCCCTTCCTTCCTTCCTTCCTTCCTTCCTTCCTTCCACGCCGGCGGGCGAGTGGGGCGACCACTGCACTGCCGCTTCTTCACGTTGCCTTGCCCCCAACTGATACCGTCGTACACTTGTACTAAAAAAAGTACTCCCGCCACTGGTATTCTTGATTTTTTTTTGCAGGACATTATGAGAGCTTTATTCAACAAAGGCGTTCGCCGAGCAGTCAATCAGAAGGCTACTGACCAGGAAGCTACGAGTTTCATCAATCCAACTTTCGGTCGTGTCCGTTGGCTGATCTAGGTACATGTTGAAGTATAAAAACATCAAAACTATTACATAACTCTCCAATTTGCAGAAGAACAGGTGCCACGACCGTTCGAGAACCGTGGCGAGTGTTCCAGAGATTGACTACCTCGAGGCAACCCTTCTCCATGACAACCTTCTTGAAGCCACGTAGATTTGCAACGATAACTCCTTCCCTTCGTGCCATAGCTTCAGCAATCTAAGGGTCGGTAACTCCAAGAAGCTGCTTGCTCCAAGCCCATGGAAAAGAAGTAGACGATCTAAGCACACCCCCTGCTCCTCATTTCCCATCATCGCAACGTGTTGCTACATCTGTATTGCATGTGATGAAATCTAGTTCTGGCGGCCTCCAACCATGCCTAGGAAGAACTTTGGCTTGTTTCAATAGAATATCAAGGAGCGTAAGTGCTTCCCTGCTGAGACGAACTGAATGCGCTGGATCAATTCGTTCTTCACTATGAGTAATAAGATTTCGCGAATGCCATATGGACCACATCACAGATATGGTGATAGATCTTTCTCTCGCTGTGAACAAATCATCACACATAATGTCCCTGGTCCAAGTATCATAATGGAGCCGTGGCAAGCGACCATTCAAACAACAGCTGCGCCTGTTCCCAGAATCGCCTTCCATGTGAACACTTAAACAACGCATGCTCCAGGTCTTCATTCATGGCTTGACATATTTTGCAAACGCTGATCTGTCGAATCTGTCGATGTTGTAAGGTTACTTCATTGAGAAGTATGCCCTTGACAACTCGTCACAAAAAAACTCTCACCTTTGGGATGACATTAAGCTTCCAAATGGCATTCATAACTGTTGATTATCTGAGGAACCGATAGCCTGCCCTTCATCATGAGCATGACGCTCTTTGTAATTCATTAGAGCATGGTA
>NC_057813.1:718726849-718732322 GCF_018294505.1 Triticum aestivum
TCAACATAGCTTCACCAGTGGCCGACTTGACAGTATAGATGCCTGAGCTTTCATGTGCCCATGCAAGAAAATCATCTCCACCTCCAGTACGCAGAGGTATATTTAAAATAGCTTCGGCATCTGGCGGTAGGTATGAACGTATCTCTGACTAACTGCGCTCGCCATGACCAATTGTCAGAATCAATTAAGTCATTAACATTGACGCTTGTTGTAGCTGGCGGTTTGAACAGTGGGGTCATCGTAGCTGTAGACGGTATTCTTGAATCGAACAAGGAGGGCCATACACACTCCACATCGTAATTTGGTCTACGTACACGGTACACCACAGCATGGTCCAAGGAAGACGGCATGCCGCTGAACTTCTGCTCCCTGCAGAGCAGGGAAGTTACACACGTAGTAGACCGCACGCCTTGTCAAAAGAGACAGACCGGGTAGGCGGGTACGTACTACGACAGGGAATAGGGATCTATTTCTAGGTCCACGATACTTAGTACAATCACAGAGACGACCGCCTGTAGTTTCGACCGTTCTGCCGTAGAAGAAACAAAATAATCTGACTGTATCTACTTATACTTGCCTCTTCCACGAAAGACGAAACGATACTGTGTGCTATGCAATTCGCCCGCCATGCCAGCTTAGAGGTTCAGGCTGCAAGTGGGACTGATAGTGGGTGTCCCACGACAACGCACTTAATCCCAACACATTTTGATGGGTGATAGCCAACACTCCAGTAGAATTTATATGAGTTATCTGGGAATAAGTGGGATTCCACTTTTGAAATATGGCCGCGACATGAATCAAGTGGCCTGACCATCATCAACGCCAAACAGAAGTCGCTTCGCTTAATCTAGCCAACCACCAACCTAATCACACCCTAATCTTCTGGCCATGCTATCCTGCGCAAATATGCATGTATGATTCCTGTTGTCTGCACCAAGCAAGCTAAGCACCAATCATGCATTGAAACTTTGTTCGTCGTCGTCGTCCGTGAACGTGAAGACCTCTCGATCTCGAGCTCTGGCGATGACAGCTCATTGGCCGCTGACTGACGAGGATACAGACATGGGGTAGGGTCATAGGCTCGACCTATACCCCCTACCCAAGGTCAATACCCTGTAAGATGAAAAGACTAAGAATCAACAGAAGAGCACCAGTCTCATACGTCGAGTGTAATCCACTCGACGGTCACATCACTCGACGGTCGTTACCTATCGTCACTCGACCACAAGGAAGATCACTCGACCATATCGAAGACCAGTAGTCAGGAGAGCACGCAACGGCCAGATATTTACTCCCTAGTCTTCATGAGCATTAAGAGTACTTACTGCTGGCGTTACCAGTAACGCCCCTACTTTATGTACATTAGTTCCCTTGTAATGGAGTGGGGCTGGGGTCCTGGCGCACTCTATATAAGCCGCCCCCCTCCTCTGGCACAAGGGTTCGCACCCTCTGTAATACAACACATATAATCCAATTGACCGCCTCCGGGCACCGAGACGTAGGGCTATTACTTCCTTCGAGAAGGGCCTGAACTCGTAAACCTCGTGTGTACATCTTCGCCATAGCTAAGATCTTGCCTCTCCATACCTACCCCCCTTTCTAGTGTCAAGTTTAAAACCACGACAGTTGGCGCCCACCGTGGGGCAGGTGTCTTAGCGACTTGTTGGTGAAGTTGCAAGTTTTTCTCCGATCACCATCGTCATGGTTTCCGGCGGCGGACTGGCTGAGGGCCGCGAGATCCGTCTCGGCGCGCTCGTTTTCGTCACCGACGACTCCGCGTGGCTCCAAGAAGCTCCCCTGGACACTGAGGCGCTCCTCGTCCGAGGAGCGACTCACTTCCGCGCGTGCGTTCGTGGCATTCTTCTTCGGCAACCGTCGACTCAATACCAGTCGGCTTCAATGGCTCCCCCCCGGCTGTCCGCCGCCGCAAGCGATCCGGTCGGTCGCGGCTTCAACGGTGGGTGAAACACGCGGTGGCTCAGCAATCGACCACCCATCAAGTCGCGGAAATTGAGCCCGACGGAACACTCCACGGCTTGTTCTATCTGTCGACGCTCCGCGGAGACCGCATTCGAATGCGATAGCAGCGATCCCGCGGCCGAAGTCTTAATGGTCAATGGGCCTCACAGCCCACTTGGTTTCCGCCGCGAGGACGGCGGAGACGGAGGCGGCGATCCGTCGCACGCCCACGAGGAATACCGACCTGAGCCCTTCTCGTCTCAGCAGAGGGAAGAACTTCGTCGCCGCAACATGGATGCACTCCACACGCCCATCATAGGAGAAACCCCCGAAGCGCGGGCCTTGGAGGAGGTGCGCCTGGCTAATCTTGCTGAGCGCACTCGACTGGATAACCTCCAACGGGCTCTCGACGAGCGCGCTCAGGAGTGGATCCATGAGTCCAGTCGACGATAACTTTTTCCGCCTCCACCTAAGGTATACCGCACTCCGATTCAGAATCTCACAGCCGCAGTCCGCATAGCAGAGTCTATCCAACCTTCCCAGTCAGAAGCTGACAGAGGGTTGATGCAGATCAGGGCCCTGCTCAGGGCGGCAGGAGAGCAGAATACAGCAGTATCTCAGTCGCGAAACAGGATTCACAACAGATCCGTTGCAGCAGACACGGTTCAGTCGGCTCACAGCCCCAGATCACCTCCGCAGCGTGAAGGGCGTAGGCATTATGATCATCCACTCGACCGTGACAATCACCGTCGAGGACCCACACCTCCCCCGAGGAGTGCGTCGTATGTGCCTCGGCAGAACGATGACAGGCACCGTCATAGTGGTGAGCGCAGAGCTTCAGTCGACCCAAGGGAGCCAGGCTTTGACGCGAGATCTATCCTCATTCAAGGTCTGGTCGACCGAAACAGGGCGCACAGAGAAGACCCAGGCAGAGATCGTCCAAGTGGCAGCCGAGTGCATGTTTCTGGTCCCGAGTGTTTTAGCAGAGCCATCAGAGCAGCAGTGATACCTCCCAACTTCAGGCTGGCTTCCGGGGTCAGTAAGTTCACTGGTGAATCCAAGCATGAAACCTGGCTTGAAGATTATCGAGTGGCTGTGCAGATTGGGGGCGGCAACGACGAGATAGCGATGAAGCATCTCCCACTCATGTTGGAGGGGTCGGCCCGAGGATGGTTGACTCAGTTGGCTCCCGACAGTATTCACAGTTGGGAAGAGCTATCCCAAGTGTTCGTGAGAACTTTCGAGGGCACGTGCAAGCGACCTGGAGGATTGCCTGAGTTGTAGCACTGCGTGCAGAAGTCGAATGAGACTTTGAGGGAGTTCATCCAGAGATGGTCCACTTTGCATCACACCGTCGAGAATGTTTCAGAGCATCAGACCGTGTGCGCCTTCAAGGAAGGTGTCAAATACAGAGAATTGGTCTTGAAATTCGGTCGGATTGGAGATATGACTCTGGCGCGAATGATGGAGATAGCCACCCGGTATGCTAACGGGGAAGAAGAGGATCGGCTCCGTAGCGGGAAGAGCAAACCAGCCGGCCAGGAGACCGGTTGAGGTAACTCCAGTCGGAAACAGAAGCGTAAGGCCGAGCCAGTAGCTCCTGGAGAGATCGCCGCAGTGAATCAAGGAAAGTTTAAGGGAAAACCTAAGGGGCCCTGCCCCCCTAAGAAGGTGAAGGATAAGGAAGGAAATGATGTGCTGGATTTGCCATGCCACATCCACACGAAGAAAGACGAGGAAGGTAATCTGATTTACCCAAAGCATACCACTCGACAGTGTCGACTCCTAATCCAGCAGTTCCGAGAGAAACCGCCCAATAAGAAGGAAAATGAGTCAGACAAAGAGGAAGATGAAGAGCAAGACGATGGTTATCCCAAAGTCAATTCCACTCTGATGATTTTTGCTGATGTTGAAAGCAAGAGTCGATTGAAGGTCATCAACAGGGAAGTGAACATGGTCGCCCCTGCGGAGAAAACCACCTATCTGAGGTGGTCCCAGACGGCCATCACATTCGACCAGTTGGACCATCCCGCTCGTGTGGCCACCCCTGGGAGGCAAGTGCTGGTGGTCGACCCTGTGGTCAGGGGCACTCGACTGACCAAAGTTCTGATGGATGGTGGCAGTGGCCTGAACATCCTTTACACTGAAACCTTGAAGGGGATGGGCATTCCGATGTCCATACTTAGTGAGAGCAACATGAGCTTCCACGGTGTTATCCCTGGGAAGAAAGCCGAATCACTCGGTCAGATCGCCCTCGACTTGGATTTCGGTGATTCGGAGCATTACTGAAAGGAGAAGTTGACATTTGAAGTTGTGGATTTCCAGAGTGCCTATCATGCCATTTTGGGTAGGCCAGCCTACGCATGCTTTATGGCTCGACCATGTTATGTGTATCTCAAACTGAAGATGCCTGGCCCCAAAGGTGTGATCACAGTTATAGGCAATCGGCAGAAGGCTAAGGAATGTTTCTAGAAAGGTTCCAAGATCGCCGACGAACAGATGGCAGCAGTTGAATTCCAAGAATATCAGAAGAATGCAGATCCGAGTGATTTTCTTAGAGCCAAGAAGCCTGCCACAGATTCTGCATTCCAATCGACCGGTGAGACGAAGCCACTTCATATTCATCCGACGGATCCCAACGCTGCACCGACTCATATATCAACGACGCTCGACAACAAATAGGAAGAAGCGCTCATTCAGTTCCTCTATGAGAACTGGGACATCTTTGCATGGAAACCTTCTGACATGCCAGGCGTGCCCAGGGGACTGGCCGAGCCCCGTTTGCGTGTTGACCCCAAAGTAAAACCCGTCAAAGAGCACCTTTGACGGTCCGCCGTGCAGAAGAGGAAAGCAATTGGCGAAGAAGTTGCTCGACTGTTGGCAGCATAGTTTGTTGGGTTTCGTAGTAATTTCAAAAATTTTCCTACGCACACACAGGATCATGTGATGCATAGCAACGAGGGGAGAGTATTGTCTACGTACCCAACGCAGACCGACTGCGGAAGCGATGACACGACATAGAGGAAGTAGTCGTACGTCTTCACGATCCAACCGATCAAGTACCGAAACTACGGCACCTCCGAGTTCGAGCACACGTTCAGCTCGATGACGATCCCCGGACTCCGATCCAGCAAAGTGTCGGGGAAGAGTTTCGTCAGCACGACGGCGTGGTGACGATCTTGATGAACTACAGCAGCAGGGCTTCGCCTAAACTCCGCTACAGTATTATCGAGGAATATGGTGGCAGGGGGCACCGCACACGGCTAAGGAATAGACACGTGGATCAACTTGTGTCAACTTGTGTGTTTAGAGGTGCCCCTGCCTCCGTATATAAAGGAGGAGAGGAGGGGAGGCTGGCCGGCCAAGGGGGGGAGGCGCAGGAGAGTCCTACTCCCTCTGGGAGTAGGATTCCCCCTCCAATCCTAGTCCAACTAGGATTCCTCGGAGGGGAAAAGAGGAGGAGGGGGCCGGCCACCTCTCCTAGTCCTAATAGGACTAGGGGAAGGGGGGGGGG
>NC_057813.1:718732544-718739526 GCF_018294505.1 Triticum aestivum
GGGGGGGGGGGCGCAGCCCAACTAGGGCAGCCCCTTCTCTTTTCCACTAAGGCCCACTATGGCCCAAATAGCTCCCGGGGGGTTCCGGTAACCCTCCCGGTATTTCGGTAAAATCCCGATTTCACCCGGAACACTTCCGATATCCAAATATAGGCTTCCAATATATCAATCTTTACGTCTCGACCATTTCGAGACTCCTCGTCATGTCCGTGATCACATCCGGGACTCCGAACAACCTTCGGTACATCAAAATACATAAACTCATAATATAACTGTCATCGTAACCTTAAGCGTGCGGACCCTACGGGTTCGAGAACAATGTAGACATGACCGAGACACGTCTCTGGTCAATAACCAATAGCGGGACCTGGATGCCCATATTGGATCCTACATATTCTATGAAGATCTTTATCGGTCAGACCGCATAACAACATAGGTTGTTCCCTTTGTCATCGGTATGTTACTTGCCCGAGATTCGATCGTCGGTATCCAATACCTAGTTCAATCTCGTTACTGGCAAGTCTCTTTACTCGTTCCGTAATACATCATCTCACAACTAACATATTAGTTGTAATGCTTGCAAGGCTTATGTGATGTGTATTACCGAGAGGGCCCAGAGATACCTCTCCGACAATCGGAGTGACAAATCCTAATCTCGAAATACGCCAACCCAACATCGACCATTGGAGACACCTGTAGTACTCCTTTATAATCACCCAGTTATGTTGTGACGTTTGGTAGTACCCAAAGTGTTCCTCCGGTAAACGGGAGTTGCATAATCTCATAGTCATAGGAACATGTATAAGTCATGAAGAAAGCAATAGCAACATACTAAACGATCGGGTGCTAAGCTAATGGAATGGGTCATGTCAATCAGATCATTCTGCTAATGATGTGACCTCGTTAATCAAATAACAACTCATTGTTCATGGTTAGGAAACATAACCATCTTTGATTAACGAGCTAGTCAAGTAGAGGCATACTAGTGACACTTTGTTTGTCTATGTATTCACACATGTATTATGTTTCTGGTAAATACAATTCTAGCATGAATAATAAACATTTATCATGATTATAAGGAAATAAATAATAACTTTATTATTGCCTCTAGGGCATATTTCCTTCAGTCTCCCACTTGCACTAGAGTCAATAATCTAGATTACACTGTAATGATTCTAACACCCATGGAGCCTTGGTGCTGATCTTGTTTTGCTCGTGGAAGAGGCTTAGTCAACGGGTCTGCAACATTCAGATCCGTATGTATCTTGCAAATCTCTATGTCTCCCACCTGGACTAGATCCCGGATGGAGTTGAAGCGTCTCTTGATGTGTTTGGTCCTTTTGTGAAATCTGGATTCCTTTGCCAAGGCAATTGCACCAGTATTGTCACAAAAGATTTTCATTGGACCCGATGCACTAGGTATGACACCTAGATCGGATATGAACTCCTTCATCCAGACTCCTTCATTTGCTGCTTCCGAAGCAGCTATGTATTCCGCTTCACATGTAGATCCCGCTATGACGCTTTGTTTAGAACTGCACCAACTGACAGCTCCACCGTTTAATGTAAACACGTATCCGGTTTGCGATTTAGAATCGTCCGGATCAGTGTCAAAGCTTGCATCAACGTAACCTTTTACGATGAGCTCTTTGTCACCTCCATATACGAGAAACATATCCTTAGTCCTTTTCAGGTATTTCAGGATGTTCTTGACCGCTGTCCAGTGATCCACTCCTGGATTACTTTGGTACCTCCCTACTAAACTTATAGCAAGGCACACATCAGGTCTGGTACACAGCATTGCATACATGATAGAGCCTATGGCTGATGCATAGGGAACATCTTTCATATTCTCTCTATCTTCTGCAGTGGTCGGGCATTGAGTCTTACTCAATTTCACACCTTGTAATACAGGCAAGAATCCTTTCTTTGCTTGATCCATTTTGAATTTCTTCAAAATCTTGTCAAGGTATGTGCTTTGTGAAAGTCCAATTAAGCGTCTTGATCTATCTCTATAGATCTTAATGCCTAATATGTAAGCAGCTTCACCGAGGTCTTTCATTGAAAAACTTTTATTCAAGTATCCCTTTATGCTATCCAGAAATTCTATATCATTTCCAATCAGTAATATGTCATCCACATATAATATCAGAAATGCTACAGAGCTCCCACTCACTTTCTTGTAAATACAGGCTTCTCCGAAAGTCTGTATAAAACCATATGCTTTGATCACACTATCAAAACGTTTATTCCAACTCCGAGAGGCTTGCACCAGTCCATAAATGGATCGCTGGAGCTTGCACACTTTGTTAGCTCCCTTTGGATCGACAAAACCTTCTGGTTGCATCATATACAACTCTTCTTCCAGAAATCCATTCAGGAATGCAGTTTTGACATCCATTTGCCAAATTTCATAATCATAAAATGCGGCAATTGCTAACATGATTCAGACGGACTTAAGCATCGCTACGGGTGAGAAGGTCTCATCGTAGTCAATCCCTTGAACTTGCCGAAAACCTTTTGCGACAAGTCGAGCTTTGTAGACAGTAACATTACCATCAGCGTCAGTCTTCTTCTTAAAGATCCATTTATTCTCAATTGCTTGCCGATCATCGGGCAAGTCAACCAAAGTCCATACTTTGTTCTCATACATGGATCCCATCTCAGATTTCATGGCTCCAAGCCACTTTGCGGAATCTGGGCTCACCATCGCTTCTTCATAGTTCGTAGGTTCATCATGATCTAGTAGCATGACCTCCAGAACAGGATTACCGTACCACTCTGGTGCGGATCTTACTCTGGTTGATCTACGAGGTTCAGCAGTATCTTGATCTGAAGTTTCATGATCATTATCATTGGCTTCCTCACTAACTGGTGTAGGTGTCACTGAAACAGTTTTCTGTGATGAACTACTTTCCAGTAAGGGAGCAGGTACAGTTACCTCGTCAAGTTCTACTTTCCTCCCACTCACTTCTTTCGAGAGAAACTCCTTCTCTAGAAATGATCCATTCTTAGCAACGAATGTTTTGCCTTCGGATCTGTGATAGAAGGTGTACCCAACAGTTTCCTTTGGGTATCCTATGAAGACACATTTCTCCGATTTGGGTTCGAGCTTATCAGGTTGAAGCTTTTTCACATAAGCATCGCAGCCCCAAACTTTAAGAAACGACAACTTTGGTTTCTTGCCAAACCACAGTTCATAAGGCGTCGTCTCAACAGATTTTGATGGTGCCCTATTTAACGTGAATGCGGCCGTCTCTAAAGCATATCCCCAAAATGATAGCGGTAAATCAGTAAGAGACATCATAGATCGCACCATATCTAGTAAAGTACGATTACGACGTTCGGACACACCATTACGCTGTGGTGTTCCGGGTGGCGTGAGTTGCGAAACTATTCCACAGTTTTTCAAATGTACACCAAACTCGTAACTCAAATATTCTCCTCCACGATCAGATCGTAGAAATTTTATTTTCTTGTTACGATGATTTTCAACTTCACTCTGAAATTCTTTGAACTTTTCAAATGTTTCAGACTTATGTTTCATTAAGTAGATATACCCATATCTGCTTAAATCATCTGTGAAGGTGAGAAAATAACGATATCCGCCACGAGCCTCAATATTCATCGGGCCACATACATCGGTATGTATGATTTCCAACAAATCTGTTGCTCTCTCCATAGTACCGGAGAACGGTGTTTTAGTCATCTTGCCCATGAGGCACGGTTCGCAAGTACCAAGTGATTCATAATCAAGTGGTTCCAAAAGTCCATCAGCATGGAGTTTCTTCATGCGCTTTATACCGATATGACCTAAACGACAGTGCCACAAATAAGTTGCACTTTCATTATCAACTCTGCATCTTTTGGCTTCAATATTATGAATATGTGTATTACTACTATCGATATTCAATAAGAATAGACCACTCTTCAAGGGTGCATGACCATAAAAGATATTACTCATATAAATAGAACAACCATTATTCTCTGATTTAAATGAATAACCGTCTCGCATTAAACAAGATCCAGATATAATGTTCATGCTCAACGCTGGCACCAAATAACAATTATTTAGGTCTAATATTAATCCCGAAGGTAGATGTAGAGGTAGTGTGCCGACTGCGATCACATCGACTTTGGAACCGTTTCCCACGCGCATCGTCACCTCGTCCTTTGCCAGTGCCCGCTTATTCCGTAGTCCCTGTTTCGAGTTGCAAATATTAGCAACAGAACCAGTATCAAATACCCAGGTGCTACTGCGAGCTCTAGTAAGGTACACATCAATAACATGTATATCACATATACCTTTGTTCACCTTGCCATCCTTCTTATCCGCCAAATACTTGGGGCAGTTCCGCTTCCAGTGACCAGTCTGCTTGCAGTAGAAGCACTCAGTTTCAGGCTTAGGTCCAGACTTGGGTTTCTTCTCTTGAGCAGCAACTTGCTTGCCGTTCTTCTTGAAGTTCCCCTTTTTCTTCCCTTTGCCCTTTTTCTTGAAACTAGTGGTCTTGTTAACCATCAACACTTGATGCTCCTTCTTGATTTCTACCTCCGCAGCTTTCAGCATTGCGAAGAGCTCGGGAATAGTCTTGTTCATCCCTGGCATATTATAGTTCATCACGAAGCTCTTGTAGCTTGGTGGCAGTGATTGGAGAATTCTGTCAATGACGCAATCATCCGGGAGATTAACTCCCAATTGAATCAAGTGATTATTATACCCAGACATTTTGAGTATATGCTCACTGACAGAACTGTTCTCCTCCATCTTGCAGCTATAGAACTTATTGGAGACTTCATATCTCTCAATTCGGGCATTTGCTTGAAATATTAACTTCAACTCCTGGAACATCTCATATGCTCCATGACGTTCAAAACGTTGTTGAAGTCCCGATTCTAAGCCGTAAAGCATGGCACACTGAACTATCGAGTAGTCATCAGCTTTGCTCTGCCAGACGTTCATAACATCTGGTGTTGCTCCAGCAGCAGGCCTGGCACCCAGCGGTGCTTCTAGGACGTAATTTTTCTGTGCAGCAATGAGGATAATCCTCAAGTTATGGACCCAGTCCGTGTAATTGCTACCATCATCTTTCAACTTTGCTTTCTCAAGGAACGCATTAAAATTCAACGGAACAACAGCACGAGCCATCTATCTACAATCAACATAAACAAGCAAGATACTATCAGGTACTAAGTTCATGATAAATTTAAGTTCAATTAATCATATTATTTAAGAACTCCCACTTAGATAGACATCCCTCTAATCCTCTAAGTGATTACGTGATCCAAATCAACTAAACCATGACCGATCATCACGTGAGATGGAGTAGTTTTCAATGGTGAACATCGTTATGTTGATCATATCTACTATATGATTCACGCTCGACCTTTCGGTCTCCGTGTTCCGAGGCCATATCTGCATATGCTAGGCTCGTCAAGTTTAACCTGAGTATTCTGTGTGTGCAAAACTGGCTTGCACCCGTTGTAGATGGACGTAGAGCTTATCACACCCGATCATCACGTGGTGTCTGGGCACGACGAACTTTGGCAACGGTGCATACTCAGGGAGAACACTTCTTGATAATTTAGTGAGAGATCATCTTATAATGCTACCGTCAATCAAAGCAAGATAAGATGCATAAAAAGATAAACATCACATGCAATCAATATAAGTGATATGATATGGTCATCATCATCTTGTGCTTGTGATCTCCATCTCCGAAGCACCGTCATGATCACCATCGTCACCAGCGCGACACCTTGATCTCCATCGTAGCATCGTTGTCGTCTCGCCAATCTTATGCTTCCACGACTATCACTACCGTTTAGTAATAAAGTAAAGCATTACATCGCGATTGCATTGCATACAATAAAGCGACAACCATATGGCTCCTGCCAGTTGCCGATAACTCGGTTACAAAACATGATCATCTCATACAATAAAATTCAGCATCATGCTTTGACCATATCACATCACAACATGCCCTGCAAAAACAAGTTAGACGTCCTCTACGTGTTGCTTGTTTTACGTGGCTGCTACGGGCTTAAGTAAGAACCAATCTCACCTACGCATCAAAACCACAACGATAGTTTGTCAAATAGACTCCGTTTTAACCTTCGCAAGTACCGGGCGTAGCCATACTTGGTTCAACTAAAGTTGGAGAGACAGTCGCCCGCAAGCCATCTCTGTGCAAAGCACGTCGAGGGAACCGGTCTCGCGTAAGCGTACGCGTAAGGTTGGTCCGGGTCGTCTCGTCCAACAATACCGCCGAACCAAAGTATGACATGCTGGTAGGCAGTATGACTTGTATCGTCCACAACTCACTTGTGTTCTACTCGTGCAAATAACATCAACATAAATAACCTAGGCTTGGATGCCACTGTTGGGTTTCGTAGTAATTTCAAAAATTTTCCTACGCACACACAGGATCATGTGATGCATAGCAACGAGGGGAGAGTATTGTCTACGTACCCAACGCAGACCGACTGCGGAAGCAATGACACGACGTAGAGGAAGTAGTCGTACGTCTTCACGATCCAACCGATCAAGTACCGAAACTACGGCACCTCCGAGTTCGAGCACACGTTCAGCTCGATGACGATCCCCGGACTCCGATCCAGCAAAGTGTCGGGGAAGAGTTTCGTCAGCACGACGGCGTGGTGACGATCTTGATGAACTACAGCAGCAGGGCTTCGCCTAAACTCCGCTACAGTATTATCGAGGAATATGGTGGCAGGGGGCACCGCACACGGCTAAGGAATAGATCACGTGGATCAACTTGTGTCAAATTGTGTGTTTAGAGGTGCCCCTGCCTCCATATATAAAGGAGGAGAGGAGGGGAGGCTGGCTGGCCAAGGGGGGGAGGCGCAGGAGAGTCCTACTCCCTCTGGGAGTAGGATTCCCCCTCCAATCCTAGTCCAACTAGGATTCCTCGGAGGGGAAAAGAGGAGGAGGGGGCCGGCCACCTCTCCTAGTCCTAATAGG
>NC_057813.1:718739568-718752739 GCF_018294505.1 Triticum aestivum
CTAGGGCAGCCCCTTCTCTTTTCCACTAAGGCCCACTATGGCCCAAATAGCTCCCGGGGGGTTCCGGTAACCCTCCCGGTATTCCGGTAAAATCCCGATTTCACCCGGAACACTTCCGATATCCAAATATAGGCTTCCAATATATCAATCTTTACGTCTCGACCATTTCGAGACTCCTCGTCATGTCCGTGATCACATCCGGGACTCCGAACAACCTTAGGTACATCAAAATACATAAACTCATAATATAACTGTCATCGTAACCTTAAGCGTGCGGACCCTACGGGTTCGAGAACAATGTAGACATGACCGAGACCCGTCTCTGGTCAATAACCAATAGCGGGACCTGGATGCCCATATTGGCTCCTACATATTCTACGAAGATCTTTATCGGTCAGAGCGCATAACAACATAGGTTGTTCCCTTTGTCATCGGTATGTTACTTGCCCGAGATTCGATCGTCGGTATCCAATACCTAGTTCAATCTCGTTACTGGCAAGTCTCTTTACTCGTTCCGTAATACATCATCTCACAACTAACATATTAGTTGTAATGCTTGCAAGGCTTATGTGATGTGTATTACCGAGAGGGCCCAGAGATACCTCTCCGACAATCGGAGTGACAAATCCTAATCTCGAAATACGCCAACCCAACATCGACCATTGGAGACACCTGTAGTACTCCTTTATAATCACCCAGTTACGTTGTGACGTTTGGTAGTACCCAAAGTGTTCCTCCGGTAAACGGGAGTTGCATAATCTCATAGTCATAGGAACATGTATAAGTCATGAAGAAAGCAATAGCAACATACTAAACGATCGGGTGCTAAGCTAATGGAATGGGTCATGTCAATCAGATCATTCTGCTAATGATGTGACCTCGTTAATCAAATAACAACTCATTGTTCATGGTTAGGAAACATAACTATCTTTGATTAACGAGCTAGTCAAGTAGAGGCATACTAGTGACACTTTGTTTGTCTATGTATTCACACATGTATTATGTTTCCGGTAAATACAATTCTAGCATGAATAATAAACATTTATCATGATTATAAGGAAATAAATAATAACTTTATTATTGCCTCTAGGGCATATTTCCTTCATAGTTCATCCGTGAAATCTACCACTCCGAGTGGTTAGCCAATGTAGTCATGGTTCCTAAAAAGGACAATTCACTTCGTATGTGCATTGATTTCAAGCATATCAATCGGGCCTGCCCGAAAGATCACTTCCCTCTCCCTCGCATCGATCAGATTGTTGACTCGACTGCGGGGTGTGAGCGCTTGTCTTTCTTAGATGCGTATTCCGGATACCATCAGATCCGACTGTATGGTCCCGATGAAATAATGTTGGGGAACGTAGCATAAATTCAAAATTTTCCTACGAGTCACCAAGATCTATCTATGGAGAAACCAGCAACGAGGGGAAGGAGAGTGCATCTACATACCCTTGTAGATCGCTAAGCGGAAGCGTTCAAGAGAACGGGGTTGAAGGAGTCGTACTCGTCGTGATCCAAATCGCCGGAGATCCTAGTGCCGAACGGACGGCACCTCCGCGTTCAACACACGTACAGCCCAGTGACGTCTCCCATGCCTTGATCCAGCAAGGAGAGAGGGAGAGGTTGAGGAAGACTCGGTCCAGCAGCAGCACAACGGCGTGGTGGTGATGGAGGAGCGTGGCAATCCTGCAGGGCTTCGCCAAGCACCGCGGGAGAGGAGAAGGGAGAGAGGTAGGGCTGCACCAGGGAGAGGTCAAACTCATCTGTTGGCAGCCCTCAAGACCTCAACTATATATAGGGGAGAGGGAGGGGGTGCGCCCCCTCTAGGGTTTCCACCCCAAGGGGTGCGGCAGCCCCAATCCCATCTAGGGTGGCGGCCAAGGGGGGGGAGAGGGGAAACTTGCCCCCCCAAGTTAGGTGGGTGCGCCCCCTCCCCCAATCCTAGGCGCCTTGGGCCCTTGTGGGGGGAGCACTAGCCCACCTGGGGCTGGTCCCCTCCCACACTTGGCCCATGCATCCCTCCGGGGATGGTGGCCCCACTTGGTGGACCCCCGGGACCCTCCCGGTGGTCCCGGTACGTTACCGATAAAACCCGAAACTTTTCCGGTGAACAAAACAGGACTTCCCATATATAAATCTTTACCTCCGGACCATTCCGGAACTCCTCGTGACGTCCGGGATCTCATCCGGGACTCCGAACAACATTCGGTAACCACATACAAACTTCCTTTATAACCCTAGCGTCATCGAACCTTAAGTGTGTAGACCCTACGGGTTCGGGAACCATGCAGACATGACCGAGACGTTCTCCGGTCAATAACCAACAGCGGGATCTAGATACCCATGTTGGATCCCACATGTTCCACGATGATCTCATCGGATGAACCATGATGTCAAGGACTCAATCAATCCCATATACAATTCCCTTTGTCTAGCGGTATTGTACTTGCCCGAGATTCGATCGTCGGTATACCGATACCTTGTTCAATCTCATTACCGGCAAGTCTCTTTACTCGATCCGTAACACATCATCCCGTGATCAACCCCTTGGTCACATTGTGCACATTATGATGATGTCCTACCAAGTGGGCCCAGAGATACCTCTCCGTTTACACGGAGTGACAAATCCCAGTCTCGATTCGTGCCAACCCAACAGACACTTTCGGAGATACCTGTAGTGCACCTTTATAGCCACCCAGTTACGTTGTGACGTTTGGTACACCCAAAGCATTCCTACTGTATCCGGGAGTTGCACAATCTCATGGTCTAAGGAAAAGATACTTGACATTAGAAAAGCTTTAGCATACGAACTACACGATCTTTGTGCTAGGCTTATGATTGGGTCTTGTACATCACATCATTCTCCTAATGATGTGATCCCGTTATCAACGACATCCAATGCCCATGGTCAGGAAACCGTGACCATCTATTGATCAACGAGCTAGTCAATAGAGGCTTACTAGGGACATGGTGTTGTCTATGTATCCACACATGTATCTGAGTTTCCTATCAATACAATTATAGCATGGACAATAAACGATTATCATGAATAAGGAAATATAATAATAACTAATTTATTATTGCCTCTAGGGCATATTTCCAACAGTCTCCCACTTGCACTAGAGTCAATAATCTAGTTCACATCGCCATGTGATTAACATTGATAGGTCACATCGCCATATGACCAACATCCAAAGAGTTTACTAGTGTTACTAAACTAGTTCACATCACCATGTGATTAAGACTCAATGAGTTCTGGGGTTTGATCATGTTTTGCTTGTGAGAGAGGTTTTAGTCAATGGGTCTGCAACATTCAGATCCGTATGTACTTCGCTAATCTCTATGTCATATTGTAAATCCCGCTTCCACGCTCCACTTGGGGATATTCCAAATGGTTGCTCCACTATACGTATCCGGTTTGCTACTCAGAGTCACTCGGATAGGTGTTAAAGCTTGCATCGACGTAACCCTTTACGTCGAACTCTTTATCACCTCCATAATCGAGAAACATGTCCTTTATTTACTCCAAGGACAATTTTTGACCGCTGTCCAATGATCCCCATTCCTGGATCATTCTTGTACCCCTTGACTGACTCATGGCTAGGCACACTTCCGGTGCGGTACATAGCATAGCATACTATAGAGCCTACGTCTGAAACACAGCATAGCCTTCGTCCTTTGTCTCTCTTCTGCCGGGGTCGAGCTTTAACTCTTAACTTCATACCTTACTACTCAGGCAAGAACTCCTTCTTTGACTGATCCATCTTGAACACCTTCAAGATTATGTCAAGGTATGTGCTCGTTTGAAAGTACCATTTAGCATTTTTGATCTATCCTCATAGATCTTAATGCTCAATGTTCAAGCAGCTTATTCCAGGTTTTCTATTGAAAAACACTTTTCAAATAACCCTATATGCTTTCCAGAAATTCTACATCATTTCTGATCAACAATATGTCAACAACATATACTCATCACAAATTTTATAGTGCTCCCACTCACTTCTTTGGAAATACAAGTTTCTCATAAACTTTGTATAAACCCAAAATCTTTGATCATCTCATCAAAGCGTACATTCCAACTCCGAGATGCTTACTTCAGTCCTTAGAAGGATCGCTTGAGCCAGCATACCTTTTAGCATCCTTAGGATCGACAAAAACTTTCTGATTGTATCACATACAACCTTTCCTTACGAAAACTTGTAAGGAAACTCATTTTGACATCCATCTGCCAGATTTCATAAATGCAGCTAATTCTAACATGATTCCGACGGACTTAAGCATCGCTACGGATGAGAAAATCTCATCGTAGTCAACTCCTTGAACTTGTGAAAAACTCTTCGCCACAAGTCGAGCTTCATAGACGGTGACATTACCGTCCACGTCCGTCTTCTTCTTAAAGATCCGTTTATCTCTATGGCTTGCCGATCATCGGGCAAGTCCACCAAAGTCCATGCTTTGTTCTGATACATGGATCCTATCTAGGATTTCATGGCTTCTAACCATTTGTTGGAATTTGGGCCCATCATCGCTTCTCCATAGCTCGTAGGTTCATTGTTGTCTAGCAACATGACCTTCAAGACAGGATCACCGTACCACTCTGAAGCAGTACGCGTCCTTGTCGTCTTACGAGGTTCGGTAGTGACTTGATCCGAAGCTTCATGATCACTATCATAAGCTTCCACTTCAATTGGTGTAGGTGCCACAGGAACAACTTCCTGTGCCCTGCTACACACTGGTTGAAGTGATGGTTCAATAACCTCATCAAGTCTCTACCATCCTCCCACTCAATTCTTTTGAGAGAAACTTTTCCTCGAGAAAGGACCCGTTTCCAAGAAACAATCCCTATTGCTTTCAGATCTGAATTAGGAGGTATACCCAACTGTTTTGGGTGTCCTATGAAGATGCATTTTATCCGCTTTGGGTTCGAGCTTATCAACCTGAAACTTTTTCACATAAGCGTCGCAACCCCAAACCTTTACGAAACGACAACTTAGGTTTCTCCAAACCATAGTTCAAACGGTGTCGTCTCAATGGAATTACGCGGTGCCCTATTAAAGTGAGTGTGGTTGTCTCTAATGCCTAACCCATGAACGATAGTGGTAATTCGATAAGAGACATCATGGTATGCACCATAACCAATAGGGTGCAACTATAATGTTCAGACACACCATCACACTATGGTGTTCCAGGCGGTATTAATTGTGAAATAATTTCCACAATGTCTTAATTGTGTGCCAAAGCTCGTAATTCAGATACTCATCTCTATGATCATATCATAGACATTTTATCCTCTTGTCACAATGATCTTCAACTTCACTCTGAAATTACTTGAACCATTCAATAATTCAGACTCGTGTTTCATCAAGTAAATATACAACATCTACTCGAATTATCTGTGAAGTAAGAACATAACGATATTCACTGCATGCCTCAGCACTCATTGGACTGCACACATCAAAATGTGTTACTTCCAACAAGTTGCTATCTTGTTCCATCTTACTGAAAACGAGGCTTTTCATTCATCTTACCCATGTGGTATGATTTGCATATCTCAAGTGATTCAAAATCAAGTGAGTCCAAACGATCCATCTGCATGGAGTTTCTTCATGCGTATACACCAATAGACATGGTTCGCATGTCTCAAACTTTTCAAAAACGAGTGAGTCCAAAGATCCATCAACATGGAGCTTTTTCATGCGTTTTATACCAATATGACTTACATGGCAGTGCCACAGGTAAGTGGTACTATCATTACTATCTCATATCTTTTGGCATGAAAATGTGTATCACTATGATCGAGATTCAATAAACCATTCCTTTAGGTGCAAGACCATTGAAGGTATTATTCAAATAAATAGAGTAACCATTATTCTCCTTAAATGAATAACCGTATTGCTATAGACATAATCCAATCATGTCTATTCTCAACACAAACACCAAATGACAATTATTCAGGTTTAATACTAATCTTGATGGTAGAGGGAGCGTGCGATGTTTGATCACATCAAACTTGGAAACACCTCCAACACTTATTGTTAGCTCACCTTTAGCTAGTCTCCGTTTATTCCATAGCCTTTTATTTCGAGTTACTAACACTTAGCAACCGAACCGGTATCTAATACCCTGGTGCTACTAGGAGTACTAGTAAAGTACACATTAACATAATGTATATCCAATATACTTCTATCGACCTTGCCAGCCTTCTTATCTACCAAGTATCTAGGGTAATCCTGCTCCGGTGGCTCTTCCCCTTATTACAGAAGCACTTAGTCTCGGGTTTAGGTTCAACCTTGGGTTTCTTCATTGGAGCAGCAGCTGATTTTCCGTTTCATGAAGTATCCCTTCTTGCCCTTTTCCTTTTGAAACTAGTGGTTTCACCAACCATCAACAATTGATGCTCCTTCTTGATTTCTACTTTTGCGGTGTCAAACATCATGAATACCTCAAGGATCATCATATCTATCCCTGATATGTTATAGTTCATCACGAAGCTCTAGCAGCTTGGTGGCAATGACTTTGGAGAAACATCACTATCTCATCTGGAAGATCAACTCCCACTCGATTCAAGTGATTGTTGCACTCAGACAATCTGAGCACAAGCTCAACGATTGAGCTTTTCTCGCTTAGTTTACAGGCTAAGAAAATCGTCGGAGGTCTTATACCTCTTGACGTGGGCACGAGCCTGAAATCCCAATTTCAGCCCTCGAAACATCTCATATGTTCCGCGATGTTTCGAAAACGTCTTTGGTGCCTCAACTCTAAACCGTTTAACTGAACTATCACATAGTTATCAAAAGTGTATGTCCGATGTTGGCAACGTCCACAGACGATGTTTGGGGTTCTGCACACTAAGCGGTGCATTAAGGACATAAGCTTTCTACTGATCGCATAATCGCTACTGTCAACTTTCAACTATATTTTCTCTAGGAACATATCTAAACAGTGGAACTAAAGCGCGAGCTTACGACATAATTTGCAAAGATCTTTTGACTATGTTCAGGATAATAAAGTTCATCTCATGAACTCCCACTCAGATAGACATCCCTCTAGTCATCTAAGTGATTACATGATCCGAATCAACTAGGCCGTGTCCGATCATCACGTGAGATGGACTAGTCATCATCGGTGAACATCTTCATGTTGATCGTATCCTCCATACGACTCATGCTCGACCTTTCGGTCTCTTGTGTTCCGAGGCCATGTCTGTACATGCTAGGCTCGTCAAGTTAACCTAAGTGTTTCGCGTGTGTAAATCTGGCTTACACCCGTTGTATGTGAACGTATGAATCTATCACACCCGATCATCACGTGGTGCTTCGAAACAACGAACTTTCGCAATGGTGCACAGTTAGGGGACCACTTTCTTGAAATTTTAATGAGGGATCATCTTATTTACTACCGTCGTTCTAAGCAAATAAGATGCATAAACATGATAAACATCACATGCAATCAAAAAGTGACATGATATGACCAATATCATTTTGCTCCTTTTGATCTCCATCTTCAGGGCTCCATGATCATCGTCGTCACCGGCATGACACCATGATCTCCATCATCATGATCTCCATCATCGTGTCTCCATGAAGTTGTCTTTCCAACTTATCACTTCTACTACTATGGCTACCGGTTAGCAATAAAGTAAAGTAATTACATGGCGTTGTTCAATGACACGCAGGTCATACAATAAATAAAGACAACTCCTATGGCTCCTGCCGGTTGTCATACTCATCGACATGCAAGTTGTGATTCCTATTACAAGAATATGATCAATCTCATACATCACATATCATTCATCACATTCTTCTTGGCCATATCACATCACATAGCATACCCTGCAAAAACAAGTTAGACGTCCTCTAATTGTTGTTTGCATGTTTTACGTGGCTGCTATGGGTTTCTAGCAAGAACGTTTCTTACCTACGCAAAAACCACAACGTGATATGTCAATTTCTATTTACCCTTCATAAGGACCCTTTTCATCGAATCCGATCCGACTAAAGTGGGAGAGACTGGCACCCGCTAGCCACCTTATGCAACAAGTGCATGTCAGTCGGTGGAACCTGTCTCACGTAAGTGTACGTGTAAGGTCGGTCCGGGCCGCTTCATCCCACAATGCCGCCGAATCAAGATTGGACTAGTAACAGTAAGCATATTGAACAAAATCAATGCCCACAACTACTTTGTGTTCTACTCGTGCAAAGAATCTACGCAATAGACCTAGCTCATGATGCCACTGTTGGGGAACGTAGCATAAATTCAAAATTTTCCTACGAGTCACCAAGATCTATCTATGGAGAAACCAGCAACGAGGGGAAGGAGAGTGCATCTACATACCCTTGTAGATCGCTAAGCGGAAGCGTTCAAGAGAATGGGGTTGAAGGAGTCGTACTCGTCGTGATCCAAATCACCGGAGATCCTAGTGCCAAACGGACGGCACCTCCGCGTTCAACACACGTACAGCCCGGTGACGTCTCCCATGCCTTGATCCAGCAAGGAGAGAGGGAGAGGTTGAGGAAGACTCCGTCCAACAGCATCACAACGGCGTGGTGGTGATGGTGGAGCGTGGCAATCCTGCAGGGCTTCTCCAAGCACCGCGAGAGAGGAGAAGGGAGAGAGGTAGGGCTGCACCAGGGAGAGGTCAAACTCATCTGTTGGCAGCCCTCAAGACCTCAACTATATATAGGGGAGAGGGAGGGGGTGCGCCCCCTCTAGGGTTTCCACCCCAAGGGGTGCGGCAGCCCCAATCCCATCTAGGGTGGCGGCCAAGGGGGGGGAGAGGGGAAACTTGCCCCCCCAAGTTAGGTGGGTGCGCCCCCTCCCCCAATCCTAGGCGCCTTGGGCCCTTGTGGGGGGAGCACTAGCCCACCTGGGGCTGGTCCCCTCCCACACTTGGCCCATGCATCCCTCCGGGGATGGTGGCCCCACTTGGTGGACCCCCGGGACCCTCCCGGTGGTCCCGGTACGTTACCGATAAAACCCGAAACTTTTCCGGTGAACAAAACAGGACTTCCCATATATAAATCTTTACCTCCGGACCATTCCGGAACTCCTCGTGACGTCCGGGATCTCATCCGGGACTCCGAACAACATTCGGTAACCACATACAAACTTCCTTTATAACCCTAGCGTCATCGAACCTTAAGTGTGTAGACCCTACGGGTTCGGGAACCATGCAGACATGACCGAGACGTTCTCCGGTCAATAACCAACAGCGGGATCTAGATACCCATGTTGGATCCCACATGTTCCACGATGATCTCATCGGATGAACCATGATGTCAAGGACTCAATCAATCCCATATACAATTCCCTTTGTCTAGCGGTATTGTACTTGCCCGAGATTCGATCGTCGGTATACTGATACCTTGTTCAATCTCGTTACCGGCAAGTCTCTTTACTCGTTCCGTAACACATTATCCCGTGATCAACCCCTTGGTCACATTGTGCACATTATGATGATGTCCTATCGAGTGTGCCCAGAGATACCTCTCCGTTTACACGGAGTGACAAATCCCAGTCTCGATTCGTGCCAACCCAACAGACACTTTCGGAGATACCTGTAGTGCACCTTTATAGCCACCCAGTTACGTTGTGACATTTGGTACACCCAAAGCATTCCTACGGTATCCGGGAGTTGCACAATCTCATGGTCTAAGGAAAAGATACTTGACATTAGAAAAGCTTTAGCATACGAACTACATGATCTTTGTGCTAGGCTTAGGATTGGGTCTTGTCCATCACATCATTCTCCTAATGATGTGATCCCGTTATCAACGACATCCAATGCCCATGATCAGGAAACCGTGACCATCTATTGATCAACGAGCTAGTCAATAGAGGCTTACTAGGGACATGGTGTTGTCTATGTATCCACACATGTATCTAAGTTTCCTATCAATACAATTATAGCATGGACAATAAACGATTATCTTGAACAAGGAAATATAATAATAACTAATTTATTATTGCCTCTAGGGCATATTTCCAACAATAAAATCAGCCTTCATCACCCCATTCGGGTGCTTTTGCGATGTCACCATGCCTTTTGGTTTGAAAAATGCCAGAGCCACATTCATGAGAATGATTTAGAAGTGCCTGCTCACTCAAATCAGTCGGAATGTGGAAGCGTACATGGATGACATTGTATTCAAGTCTCGCAAAGGTTCCAACCTATTGACTGACCTTGCAGAAACCTTTGCCAACCTAAGAAGGTATGATATCAAGCTTAATCCGTCAAAATGCGCGTTCGGAGTTCCAGGAGGAAAGTTACACGGTTTTCTCGTTTCCGAATGAGGGATCGACGCCAATACAGAAAAAGTTGATACCATCCTCTGGATGAAACGCCCCGTGCGAGTGCATGACATTCAGAAGCTAACTGGTTGTCTGGCCGCCCTGAGTCGATTCATTTCTCGTCTCGGTGAAAAGGCCCTGCCTCTTTACCGATTGATGAAGAAGTCTGATAAATTCGAGTGGACTGATGAAGCCAAAGCAGCGTTTGCAGAGCTCAAATCCCTGCTTTCCACCCAGCTGGTGCTCGCTGCGCCAATCAGCAAAGAGCCTTTACTGCTCTACATTGCAGCCACTGGACAAGTTGTCAGCATAGTACTCATGGTCGAGCGAGAAGAAGAAGGAAAAGCTTACAAAGTTCAACGCCCAGTCTATTATCTCTCTAAAGTTTTGACTCCCTCCAAGCAACGATACCCACACTATCAGAAGCTTGTCTATGGAATTTACATGACCATGAAGAAGGTGGCGCATTATTTCTCTGACCACTCCATTACAGTCGTCAGCGACGCGCCACTATCTGAAATTCTGAATAACAGAGACACAACTGGTCGAGTGGCAAAATGGGCGATTGAACTCCTTCCATTAGATATCAAGTTCGAGGCAAAGAAGGCCATCAAGTCACAAGCAATTGCAGATTTCCTTGCCGAGTGGATTGAACAGCAATTGCCGACTCAAGTTCACTCGGAGCATTGGACTATGTTCTTTGATGGCTCCAAGATGCTGAATGGTTCGGGTGCTGGAGTAGTTTTGGTATCCCCCCACGGAGACAGGCTTAGTTACGTTCTCCAAATTCATTTTGATTCTTCCAATAACAAAGCCGAATATGAAGCACTTCTGTACGGGTTGCGTATGGCCATTTCACTCGGCTTCCGTCGCCTTATGGTCTACGGCGACTAAGATTTGGTGGTTAACCAAGTGATGAAGGAATGGGATGTCAGGAGCCCAGCCATGACAGGTTATTGCAATGAAGTGAGAAAGATGGAGAAGAGGTTTGAAGGTTTGGAGCTCCACCATATATCCCGACTGAAAAATCAAGCCGCTGATGAGTTGGCCAAGATAGGCTCAAAGAGAGAAGCTATTCCCCGAAACGTGTTCCTGGAACATATCCATTTGCCTTCGGTTCACGAAGATCCTTTCACCGAAGAGCCACCGCAGCCCAAGAGCGCCGCGGATCCGACTGAAGTTGAAGTCCCAGCCGTGGTCGACTTAATCATGGAGGTTTTGGTCATCACTCCTGACTGGACAGTACCATACATTGCATACATTCTTAGGAAGGAACTCCCGGAGGATGAAGAAGAGGCTCGATAGATCGTCCGACGGTCTAAAGCCTTTACTATGATAAAGGGACAGTTGTTCAGAGAGAGTGTAACTGGAGCCTTCCAGAAGTGCATCACGCCTGAAGAAGGCCGAATGATCCTTAACGATATTCACTCAGGAACCTGTGGTCACCATGCGTCCTCTCGGACCATCGTAGCCAAAGCATAATGAGCCGGGATTTACTGGTCGCATGCTTACGAGATAGCAAAGGAAATAGTGGACAAGTGTGAAGGTTGTCAGTTTTATTCCAACATGTCCCACAAACCTGCATCAGCTTTGAAGACTATTCCTCTCGTCTGGCCTTTTGCTGTTTGGGGTCTGGACATGGTTGGACCTCTGAGGACATGGAGGAGTGGATTTACACATGTGCTGGTAGCAGTCGACAAGTTCACCAAATGGATCGAAGCCAAGCCCATCAAGAGTCTCGAAGCAAGCACAGCCGTGAGTTTCATCAGAGAACTTATATTCAGATATGGCATCCCGCGCAGCATTATCACGGATAACGGCTTGAACTTCGATTAGGAAGAGTTCAAAGCTTTTTACGCCTCCCAAGGCACAAGGGTTGATTACGCTTCGGTCGCCCATCCCTAGTCGAATGGACAGGCGGAACGAGCGAATGGATTGATTCTCAAAGGGCTGAAACCTCGGTTAATGCGTGACCTCAAGCACGCGGCAGGGGCGTGGGTCGACGAGCTCCCCTCGGTGCTTTGGGGGCTAAGGACAACCCCCAACCGGTCGACTGGACGGACTCCATTCTTTCTAGTCTACGGAGCCGAAGCCGTCCTACCGAGCAATTTGCTCCACAACGCTCCCCGAGTCGAACTCTTCTCAGAAGAAGAAGCAGAGCGAGCTCGACAAGACGCAGTCGACCTCTTGGAGGAGGAAAGGGAGATGGCCTTGATCCGATCGACCATTTACCAGCAAGACTTGCGTCGTTTCCATGCCAAGAACGTAAGGGGTTGTGCATTCCAGGAAGGGGACTTGGTCCTCCGAGTGGACCAACAAAAGCCACACAAGCTCGCCCCCGCTTGGGAAGGCCCTTTCGTCATTACCAAGGTGCTCCACAACAGAGCGTATCGTCTCTTCAACGTCGAACACAATAAAGATGAGCCGCACACCTGGAATGCGGATCTGCTCCGCCCTTTCTATTCTTAAATGTTTAGACCGACTAGATGTAATAAGAAATACCTTTTAGTTTGACTATCAAAAGACATAATTTACTTCTCCCGCATAGTTGTTGTTTATTTCTTTTGTTTACATTACCTTAGCCGCGAATCTGTTTTGCCTAAGTCGATTCGATAAAAATTCTACCGAGTGATGAGCTTGCCTCTCACTCGGGGGCTTAGCTGCAGCCCAGTGCTCACCTAAGTGATAAAAATCCTACCGAGTGATGAGTCTGCCTCTCGCTTGGGGGCTTAGCTGCAGCCCAGTGCTCGCCTAAGTGACAAAAATCCTACCGAGTGGTGAGTCTGCCTCTCACTCGGGGGCTTAGCTGCAGCCCAGTGCTCGCCTAAGTGATAAAAATCCTACCGAGTGGCGAGTCTGCCTCTCACTCGGGGGCTTAGCT
>NC_057813.1:718753471-718763167 GCF_018294505.1 Triticum aestivum
GCGCTCGCCTAAGTTTGAAAAAATCCTACCGAGTGAAGAGCAGTCCTCTCACTCGGGGGCTTAGCTATAGCCCAGTGCTCCACTAAGTTTGAAAAAAATCCTACCGAGTGAAGAGCAGTCCTCTCACTCGGAGGCTTAGCTGTAGCCCAGTGCTCGCCTAAGTTTAAAAAAATCCTACCGAGTGGTGAGGGAACCTCCCGCTCGGAGGCTTAGCTGCAGTCTCGTACTCGCCTAAGTTTCAAAAAATCCTACCGAGTGGTGAGCGAACCTCTCACTCGGGGGCTTAGCTACAGTCTCGTACTCGCCTAAGTTTTGAAAATCTCACCCAATCGGTCGACATGAACATCAAGACCATTGCTGAGTACCTTGCTGATGAGCTGATCAATGTTGCGCAAGGATCACCTGACCGGTCGACTGGAACGTCAAGACCATTGCTGAGTGCCCCGCTGATGGGCTAATCAATGCTACGCAAGGATCACCAGATCTGTCGTTTGGAATGTCAAGACCGTTGCTGAGTGCCTTGCTGATGAGCTGATCAATGTTGCGCAAGGTTCACCCGACCGGTCGACTGGAACGTCAAGACCATTGCTGAGTGCCTCGCTGATGGGCTAATCAATGCTGCGCAAGGATCACCAGACCAGCCGATTGGAACGTCAAGACCATTGCTGAGTGCCTTGCTGATGAGCTGATCAATGTTGCGCAAGGGTCACCCGACCGGTCGACTGGAACATCAAGACCATTGTTGAGTGCCTTACTGATGAGCTGATCAATGCTACTCAAAGATCGCTCGATCAGGTGACTGGCCATTCTTCTCCAGGAGCTGCATTAAACAAACGGACAATAATTCGGGAGAAAGGCGAATTTCGTTCGAAGACATGCGCAATATGAGGGGTGATAAATCCGAAGTTCCCTAACCGCAAAATAAAGTGCTCGGGCACCAGACCCGAAGGAGTTTTAACGATTACAAATCCACTCGGCATTCTGAGGCAAATCAAAGCAGTGACATAATGTTTTTTAAATCACTCGGCGGGAGAAGGACTGGCCGGGTCGCAAAAGCTGTCAAGATCGATGCTGTCGGCGATGCGAGTGGCTGCCTCGAGGAAAGTGGCCATGAAGTCCTGGAAGGAATGCTTCTTGGTGTTTGCCACTTTGAGAGCTGCCAGCTTGTCCTCCTTGGCCTCCTTGCAGTGCACTCGGACCAAAGACAAGGCGACGTCAGCCCCACAGCGCACAGAAGATTTCTTCCATTCTTGCACTCGGTCTACAATCTGGTTCAGCCGAGTCATCAAAGACTCAAGGTCTCGAGACATCTGCGCTTGAGGCCAGAGCTCGGCGTCCACTCGGACCATCGCCGCCTTCAGCCGAGCCAGATAGTCGACTGCACCATCCAAGCGCGATTCCAGTCGAAGCAAGTTCATTGCGACTTCATCTTTCATGGGGCAATTGATGGGGTCGAGACCTGTCTCGACCCGTCCAGTTTCAGCCTCGAAGTCCTGGCAGAGTTCTGTTTCATCACAATGAACAATGAGTCGACGGTATTGTAGATCCCAGTCGATGATGGTTATTTAACTGAATAGACATACCTTCAAGCTTCAGGACAAACTTTGCCGCAAGCTGTTCTAAATAAGACTCTAGCTTGCCGGTCCTGGTCTTGAGACCCTCAACTTCAGCGGTCAAGTTCTCCTTGTCCTTCCTCAGCTGCTCGACCTCACGATTAGCGTCCAAGACAACCGTCTTCAATGTCGCGTTCTCATCCTCCAACTTGCCGACCGAAGTAAGCTTCTCGTCCGCAAGCTTCGTCTTCTCACGCGCTTCTTTTTGAGCAGCTGCCAAGTCCAGATCCTTCTGCTCCAGAACTTCCTTCATCCTCTCTAAAGAAACAACACTCTTCAGACGAGACTGAAGTTAGTGATTTTCACTACGCACATCTTTTTGTGTGAATTCACTTGGTTCAAAGAGACTAAAAGAAAAGCCAGCACCAAGTGTGAAGCTACAAAGCAGACAGAATGACCGAGTGATTACCTCCCATGATGGCTGTTTCTTCTTGAGCTTTCTTCAGATTCTTCTTTGCCAATTCGAGATCAAGTTCAACACGGATATGCTTCTTCTTTAATTCAGTGAGACGAGCTCCAAGATCACAAGACCTCTGCAGCCAGAAAGACAGACATGTCAGTCGACACATACAAGTAACAGTGAAGGGAAAGATTTATTCTCAGACTACTGCCGAATCAAATATTCAACAGTAGTCTCGGGGACTACACCCAGTGGGTACACTTAGCGTGCCCCCACTGGATCAGATCAACACTCAGCGAAGAGCTTCTAAAAAAAGAGACAAAATGATATCAACACTCATCAGACCTCATTCGACTGCTAGCAGCCGACCGTGGTCTCGGGGACTACACCCAGTGGGTGCACTCGACGTGCCCCCACTGATTCGGAAAGTGCAAAATTAGAGATTTCTTGAGTCCTAAACGAAGGAACACCCGGTGGGCGATCAGATATAAAGCAACGTTCAAAAATTCAGTTGGAAGTTTACTGACCTGAACATTGGTCTGAAGGGCAGTGCTGGCATTGTAAGCTATCTGACTAGCTTCATGCATCACTTCCACCTGCTCCATGACAAGATTCGCCGGGCGAAGAGCTTCCCTAGCGGCACTCGGCGAGTCGTCCGGAGTCTGATATGTAGCAAAGAGGGATGGCTCCAGAGGAGTCGAAGTAGCGGCCGGGTTAGACGAGTGGAGTTGCACTGGTGCAGTAGGCATCTGTGCAGTCGACCTCGACGGACGATCAGTCGTCAGCGGGTTAGCAAATGTGACGTTTGTCCGAGCTATCGCCTCCGGTGCCGGCGTCGACTGCGGGATTTGGACTTCAAGTCTCCTTCTACTCGAACCTCCACTCTTCTTCTTCCTCTCCTGTAGAGGCGCTTCTTCTTCTTCGTCATCAGGGAGCACAACGATATCTTGCGGAGCTACATAAGAAGAGCAATATAAATTTTTCAGTCAATCGACCACTCACTCAGTTAAACAGAACTGGGTTGAACAAACTTGCCAGCTCGTGAGGTGGCTTCTTCGTCTTCTGGTGCCTTGTCAATATCCATGTCAGTGGCAGCAGAGGCGGGGCTGGAAGGACACAAGGATTAGTCAGTCGGATTGAGAGAACATTCAGTCGACTTACGGAAACACAAATAAGATACCCACCCTGAGGCAACGGGGAAGTCCATCTTGATTCGCGGCAATGTCTTTCGGGTCTTGGAAGGGGCGACTTTTGGCTGCTTAGCCACCTTCTCCACCGGCTCCGGAGTCGACGTCCGAGCGCACTCCTAGGTGGCGGCACTTGGAGCCGCACTCTTCACACGACCGTCAGACCGATTGTGTTGCTGCTTGGATCGACGTTCGGAGCGTGGCGGCGAGTCGACCTCTTCCTCCTCGTCCGACTCCTCGCTCTCCTCCTCCTCCCCTTTTGGAGACTCCCACTCGCCACTCTCCTCCGCACTGTCCTCCCCCTCCTGGTCCTGCACCAAAGCATGTTCGCCGTTGGGCATTGAATACATCTCAGTGAATACCTGCAAAGCAAATCGGTCGAGACAAGAGTCAGTCAACATCGAGCATAGTTGGAACGCAAGCGAAAAACAGTCAGAACGGAGAATGTACCTTGTCGGGTGGGTTGTCACTTCCGAAAGGGACGACTCGCCTGGATCCTCTAGGGTTATCTTGAGTGCCCGTAATACTCTTCAACCACGAGGCCACGGTGTCGAGCGACACTTCTTCTGGATGGACCCAAGTGGTGTCACCCGGTCCAGAATACAACCACATCGAGTGATCACGGGCCTAGAGAGGCTGGATACGCCGAGCGAGGAACACCTCCAGCAAGTCCAGGCCAGTGACACCGTCATTGATGAGTTGGACCACTCGGTCCACTAACATCCTCGTCTCCATGGTCTCGGCAGCAATAACCTTCAGTGGGGCCAGAGTTTGGACACGGTCGAATGAAAAAGGAGGAAAACCGGTCGAATGACCTGGAGTCGCAACGTCCTGGCAGTAGAACCAGGACGATTGCCAACCTCTAACGGATACAGGGAGGGTCACAGCAGGGAAAGCGCTCCTATTTCTCTTTTGGATACCTAAGCCCCCGCACATCTGGATAACGTGGGTTTTCGAGTCACTCGACTTCACCTTTTTAACCGACTGGGAGCGAATGGTGAAGATATGTTTGAAGAGACCCCAGTGCAGTCGACACCCTAAGAAGTTCTCGCACATCGACACAAAAAGCAGCTAGGTACGTAATGGTATTGGGGGAAAAGTGATGGAGTTGTGCCCCGAAGAAGTTCAAAAACCCTCGGAAGAAAGGGTGCAGAGGAAGCGAGAAAACCCGGTCGACATGAGTGGCGAGCAAGACGCACTCACCCGGTCGAGGTTGTGGCTCCATCTCTCCCTTCGGCAGCCTCACTGCCCCCGCTGCAATCAGCCCAGACTCCTCTAGATCGGTCAGATCTTCCTGCCGGATCGAAGACCGGATCCAATCGCCTTGGATCCAGCCTGGCGGCAGCCCCGAGCGCGACGACGATCCACGGCTTGGTTTCTTTCCCTTCGCTGCCCCGTCGCCTTCTTGGCGCGCTCTAGCGCCGTCATCTTGTCCTTCACCATGGTGGGAGAGCGGCGGTGTCGGAGGCGGAGGCAGGCATGCACAGTGCAAGCACCCCGACCCCGTCGCCTTATAAATGTTCACTTCCGAGTGACTGACGCGTGGGGCCGGGCAATCCCGTCAAATCCTGCTACAGTTGCGTGTAGAAAACGTGGTGGAAAAGGCGGCGCGAGGATCGAGGCGTCGCTGCTTATCCGGGTCCCCCTTTTTTGGGCGCCGTTCCACTCGCGCGCACCCCCGAAATTTTGTATCCCGCGGAATCCGGGATCCCCCGCGGGCAATCACGCCCGAGATCTCGCACTCCCGCACGACACTCGGCGCATGAAGTCACCAATTCAGTCGACAACTTACTGAATGGATCAAGGCAACCGAGTCAACCCCGAAGTATCAACGCAGGCGTTCAGTCTAACAGGAAACGCTCGCGGAGACACGAAACACAAGACAGGTCCAACGCTGTCTTACTTTCCTCTCACACCTTAATCAATTCGGGGGCTACTGACGAGGATACAGACCCGGGGTAGGGTCATAGGTTCGACCTATACGTCCTACCCAAGGTCACTACCCTGGAAGATGAAAAGACAGTCAACAGAAGAGCACCAGTCTCATACGTCGAGTGTAATCCACTCGACGGTCACATCACTCGACGGTCGTTACCTATCGTCACTTGACCACAAGGAAGATCACTCGACCATATCGTAGACTAGTAGTCAGGAGAGCACGCAACGGCCAGATATTTACTCCCTAGTCTTCATGAGCATTAAGAGTACTTACTGCTGGTGTTACCAGTAACGCCCCTACTTTATGTACATTAGTTCCCTTGTAATGGAGTGGGGCTGGGGTCCTGGCGCACTCTATATAAGCTGCCCCCCTCCTCTGGCACAAGGGTTCGCACCCTCTGTAATACAACACATATAATCCAATCGACCGCCTCCGGGCACCGAGACGTAGGGCTATTACTTCCTCCGAGAAGGGCCTGAACTCGTAAACCTCGTGTGTACATCTTCGCATAGCTAAGATCTTGCCTCTCCATACCTACCCCCCTTTCTACTGTCAGTTTTAGAACCACGACAGCCGCCGCGGCGAACACTAAGACGTCGTTGGGATTGTCGAGCTGGAGCAGGTGCAGAAGCATGTGTTAGACGTCCTCTTCTTGCCGCCCTCACCACCACATCCACATCCACGCCCATCTGTCAGCACCCTCTCGAGTGTCAGCAACCTCGCCTTCTAATGGCTGTACGACGCCGACAGAGGCGTCACGAGCAGAGAGACACGATAGACGACAACAAGGCGAGACTTAAAAGAGAAGATGTTAAGGAAGCCGCTTAAAGGTGGCGATGGTTTCGTTGCTCGCTGCGCGCGCTCTCGCTCGGAAATGCTGCGCGTCGGTGAGCACGTTCGTCCAGCCGGGGCTCGTTGGCACCAAGCTTTCCTTGGCTACAATGCCGCAGTGCCACCAGTGCCAACCGTGCCCGCGCTCACCACACTGTAAGGTCACAGTGCCGCCAATGCGGGCCGTGACCGCTTTCATCGCTCCTTGGGTCACGGTACCGCCCATGCCGGCCGTGCCCGAGATTACCGTGCCCCAGGCCATGATGCCACCCATGCCTACCATCCCCACGGTCAATTATGTGGGACTGGTGCTTCCGTCGACATGTGGGTTCGGGTTACGGCTGGCGGCGATCTGGCCACCGCGTCCGACCGGAGTAGTGCGGATTGGCCAAACTTGATTGGGACGGCGATATGAGGCGGAGGACGGGAGGAGGCAGAAGCTGCAAGGAAGGAAAGGACGCGAGGGGATGCGGCGACGACAGGAGTAGGGCTACGCCTCCTCTGTTTCTGTGTGTCCACGAGAGAGAAGGGGCTGGTGGAATCCCGATGGGCCCAGAGAGTTAACCCACTTAATATTTTTTCTGTTCAGTGGGACCCCACTAAAGCAATTTAACTGGGATGGGCTTGGTAGTCCCACTAAACCCCACCTCCACCTGCAGTGTGATCAGAGGTTATCATATACTGACGCAGTCAATATATAACCAGAATGTCAGTTGCTGGTTCACAACCCACCACCATTGCTCTGGGCTCTACCCAGACCTCCCCTCGCTGAGCAGGTGTGAAGCGAACCCCGGCAGCAATGACCCAGCACACCTAGCGTCGCCGCCGAGGATAAAGGGGAACATGAAAATCTAGGGCCTTTTTGATTCACCAGATTTTCAAAAAACGAGAATAGGAAAAAAAATACGTGATTCTAAAAAAAAAAAGTGAAACATCCACTTAAATTTTATAGGATTAGTAGAGACGGTTTAATGCTACAACTATTATTATTTTTTCTAAAAGGAGGTTGGAGTGAATGCTAAATTTTCAATGAAATGTGGTACAAATGATTCCTTATGGAGAAAAATCCAACGGAAACCAATCCTACGAATGAAACAACCAAAGTAAAAAAAGAATCCAAGGATTCTAATCCTCAAAACATCCTATAGATCTCATTTGAATCAAAGGAGGCCCTAACCATGGAGAACATCCTTTTGGCGGCCCTTGGAGCTCCTGCTAACTGCCTCTAGGCTCTGGCCCTAAGGCTTCATTTGGATGCTAGGAGAGCTATTCCCAGGGAACAGCCCCGCCGGGTGAAATCATCTTGTGCAAACTGAAATCCCGTGAAAAATCAACATCATCATTTGGCGGACGGAGAGACCTAGGAAGCCCAAACCAGGAAACAAAGGACTGAGACCCGAGACGGTGAGATCTTGGCAGGAGGGGGCGGGGGGTGGAGGGGGTTGACGTTTCCTACGGAGAGAGAAGCTCTTGGGCAAAGCTCGGAGGGGCGAGTCTGCGTTGCCGCTTCTCGAGGATGTCCTTCCCGACCTGAAGAGATCAGGGAAACGCTCCCGGGGAAGGGCCGTGGAAAGGGCAGGGGTCCCCCCGACAGAGTGGGCTACCAAATGGCACGGTGGGCTGCCTCGGGTGAAGTTGGCCCGTGGCTTCTTCCCCAGGGATAAGGCGGGGATCCCCGGGATCCACTGTAACCAAATGACGCCTAAAGGGGGGAATTGTCCCAGTGCTTCATACTGGGGAAACGTTTATAATCGGCGCGCCGGCTAAACTTTCGGCCGGCCGCGCTCGTGCTCACGCGCACATGCACGCATGCCACGCTGGCACCGCAGACCCACGCAATTGCTCCCCCGCCCCGCGCGACTGCCTACCTTTTTCTACCTCCTCTTTAGCTTATTCTCTTTCTTCTACCTCCAGCCGGGTGCTACTCCATCACGTCAGCGATTTTCTCTTGTCCATGCTCTTAGCGTTAGCAAGCGTTCTGCCGTGAACCACAAGCACCGGCTGCATCTGGCTACAAGGGGCTGCATCCGGCTGAGAAGAATGCTGCAACCAACGGAATCGGGCGAGGCGTTGAGCGGTGGCAGAGGGGCGCCGCGGCGTCCGCGTGGGGGTGACGATGGTGAACGCGTGAGGGCGATGAGTTTGTGCGGGATTAGGATAAGATCTGGACGGCTAATAATGCACTAATCGGACGTGTGCGGTGCGACCGGCCGAAATTTCGGCCGGCGCACCGGCGCCTATCATTGGCCTTCATACTGGTATCGTTTTGACCCCAGGGTATGTAGTAGGGTGTGTTGGCATAATATGATCGTGTTGCATCGGATAGTTATTTAGATTCAACTTGTTACCTTTGTACGGTTTCATTTTGCTTTGCCGGTTTCAGTGTGCGGCTGGTTTCCCGCGTGCGTGTAAACTCCAAATCTTGTTCGATCTCATGCAATGAAATGCAATCTGGGCGGGGAGCCATTTTTTCTTAAGAAATAAAATAGGCTATAGGATTGCAGTGTACCAACACAACAGATCTGAATGTAACTTGGCTGACGGCTGATGAAGCAAGTAGCACATGTGAACAATCGCCGACGTGCGACGGTGGTTGGAGCATGCACTCACCTCCCCATATGGTGTACTTGGTGCAGACATGGCAAGCCAATAGAAGTAGTATCATGTATACCAAAGCTCGGCTACGCTGTAATCCAAATCGAAAAATAGAACATTACGCGGAGAAGCAAGCTAGAGGAACCTATAGCCGGATTTCAGTTGCATGAGAGATTCTCCATTCGAAAGATAAGGGCATGTCCAACGCTCCAGGTTGGACAGCTGCTCCAGCACTCCACATAGGATCAGATGGTCCAGTTTGCCAAAAGGTATGGCTTGCAGACACAAGCGGGATCTTGCAGAGGAGGCCGCTTCCTTGCTGCCAAAAGTCACATGACCACACCTTGGCTCCTCTCATCTTACGGCCGCGGCTTGATAAAGTGAAGTAGAGGACCTTGCTCCTGTCATACCTCAAACCACTGCTTCCATTCGGTGGTAAATTTTCAAACGGTGGTCTTATAGCTACAAATCTATGTGGATGGGATGAGAGTGAGACCACCGCTTGGTGCTGCTACCTACATGACCTAAGAAGTTCAAAAGAGATCTGCCGGTGATAGAAGAAATCTATTAGAGATCCCGTCGCTGCTAGAGGATCTTAATGAAGACTGTCTAGCAGAGCAGTGATGGATGGCGACGATGCCAATTAAAGGGAGAGTATTTAATCCAGCATGGAACCATTATAACGTTTTCTTGATTAATTTGCATGTGAGAGCTGAGGAGGCAATGTATTGGTGCTTCACAATGGGAGACAAATGGTGTGTCGTGTATGCCTTGAATGTGAAAGTCAATTGTGACAAAATGGAGAGAAGATGTATTGGGCCATGCTAGGCTTGACAATGAGCGTATACATGTGAGCATGCATGCAGTGAGCCTAGTAAGAGTGACCTGAATGAAGGATCACGCAACAAAAATAGTTAGAGAGAGTTTTCTTTTGCTGACGTGGAATATTTGTGAGGCCATGAGTCTGCATGTTAAGATAATTAAAGCTAGAGGGGATCAACTATTTAGGTATATAGGATTACGGTTTCTAGTACTTGCTACGTTAGTCGATCACTTAAACTCCAAAACTATGACCCACACACGTGGTTGGTCCAGACCCTTCTCTCCCCTATTTGTCGGTAACCTTTATGG